>NC_133770.1:127505073-127534229 GCF_003597395.2 Chelonoidis abingdonii
TTAAGAGTAGGTTAGATAAATGTCTATCAGGGATGGTCTAGACAGTATTTGGTCCTGCCATGAGGGCAGGGGACTGGACTCGATGACCTCTCGAGGTCCCTTCCAGTCCTAGAGTCTATGAATCTATGAATCTATATTATCCTTCCGTTAAAATGGCTATCTCTTCCACTTGCCATGTGCAATGTACTTTGGACTTTTTAGTTTATTAGACTAAGCTTTAGGACGGTTTTTAAAAATGTTAAAGTATTATATGGAAATAGGAAACAAAAAAGAAAATAGGTAAGTCAAATTTAGGACTTAACTTTTCCTATAACCTTATGGGACAAATCCAGAGTTCCTTGTAGGGCTCTTGCTCAATGGAGATGCTCAGTGCTGGCCTGATTGAGCCTGAGAAGGCCGAGTATTGTGGGCTCAGAGAGTCCCCACTTTAAGAGTTGACAGAGACAATGGGGGTTGTATAGGGGCTTTACTAGTTCACCTCCCCAACCTGACTGACAGTTCTGATCTGGCTGTCAACTGGCCGTGTTGCAGTGAGGGGTGGTGTACTCAGTCATCCACTGTGGCTATGGCTTTCACTCAAATGGAAACACTATGACCCAGACGTAGGAACACTGGGGGTATGTCTACCCTGCAATTAAAAAACCATGGCTGGCCCATGCCAGTTGACTCAGGCTCATGCGGATAAGGCTAAACGCTGTTTAATTATGGTGTAAACATTCAGGCTTGGGCTGCAGCCTGGGCTCTAGGAGCCTTTAGCTCAAGTCCTATGAATCCAATCAGCTGGCATGGGCCTTATGTTACTTCTTGGCTGCCCAACATCACAGAAGCAAACAGAAGCATGGAGAGGTAGGGACAGTAAGAGGCAAGAGTCTGGAATTTTGCTTCTAGATGAGAGGGTGAAGCTGGCTAGCTATGGTACAGCTCTGTGGCCACAGACCATTGGGGGTCTCTTCCCTCCTCATGATACAAGCCACAGCAGCTGCAGGTGAAGAGACATGTTAGACTGGGCAGCTGTGGCTGGACCCTGGACCCACATAGCACCTGCATCCAGGGTTTTCTCTAAGCTAATAGTGTTTTTATTTTATTTCATTAAAAACTAACAAAAAAGAAAACTGAGGATGGAAATTCACACTAGAGACTATACTGATTTCTTCAGAACCCTTGTAAGTGTTATTAAGAATTGAAAAAGAGTAAATGATTAAAGTGATAGATCCTAATGTGTCATCAATAGGAGTCATTATAACCTATTGTTTAAATGTGTATAGATTTTACACATTCTCTTTAATGCACATTAACAGCATGCATCACAATGGCTTAACTGATAGAATTGAATATTGTGGATCCATAGACTGCATCTTTACAAAATTCAAGGGGGAGATTTTCAAGGTCACAAATGAAAATGAATGGGAGTTGGGTGAATGACTCACTTTTTTGTGTCATTTTAAATCTCCCCCCAATTCTTTGGACGCACTATAGCCACCTCTGGAACAGTGGTATCTGTGGATATTTTAATGTTAAAAAATAGAGTAAACAGTAGCCTTTTAAATGTTATTATTATTATTTGTTTTTGGTGATTAGAAGCCCTGGTCATGAACCAGAACACAACTGTGCTTGGCACTGTTAAATAACATAATCCTGGAATTTTGGAGAAACGGAAAAGGAAAAAAAAAATCAAAAACTTCAATTACTTGCACTGATAGGAAAAATAAGAAGTTGAATTAAATTAAGTCTTGTGCCAATATGTTGATGACAATTATTTATATCTGTCCATTTTATGGCAGAATTGGACGCTTTCTTTCCACCTCAACCCAATTAACCAACCAAGCAAAGCCACACCAAGGCTAAGAGCATAATGTGAAATTTCAGCTTGGAGAGATTATTTATTATATAGGCTCATATTCTATCCTCACTTAGATTTCTGTAATCTGATTAAAATCAGTTGGTTTGCCCAGATTTAAGAGACTCATCAAAAACCATTGAAGTAAATGGAAAGCTTCCATTTGACTTCAATAGACTTTTGGGTCAAGTCCTAAGTGAAGGCAGAATTTGGCCTCAACTAAAAAATATGTGAAATGAGGTATATGTATACTGTGATTTTCATAGAAGGCCCGTCATCTAATGATATACTATCTACAGTTCTTTGACCTATTCATAAATCAACAATTTATTCAACCTGTTTAGTTCTTTAACCTTTTCATAAATTGTCCAACAACAGATAACAATTTTTATGATTTTGTTAATTATTTTAAATTATTTGACGAATAGTTTTTGAGACCATTTAATCTATAGATTGTATGTAAAACATCTGAAGTGAGCTTTCAATAATAGAATATTTGATACTATCAATTTGTTATATGAGCCATTTGACTGATCATCTAAGTCACATGGCAGTGTTTCTGCTGCTTGATTGGATGACTTAACTTGTAAAATATTTATGTCCAAAGTACCTCATTCCGCATCTTCACAACAAATTTCACTGCTCAGAAAAAGGAAGTGCTGTGCCTGAGCTTAATGAATACTATACATTTTTATTGTGGCTTTTATCCTAGGCTCTCAAACACTTAAACTTTAATTAATTAGGCTTTACAGTACAGTGTGATGTAAGTTTTGTTATAACTAGTTTGCAGATAAGTAACTTCAGGTACAGAGCCATTAAATAACTTGCCTAAACTCATAATATAAGTAGGGTGACCATACGTCCTGTTCTGGCTGAACAGTCCCATTTTTAAGCTCTGTCCTGACCATCTTGACATTTTTGACAAAAATAGGCATTTGTCCTGTTTTCTCTTCCCAGCTGATCAGTTGGCAAGAGCAAGCAAACAAGTCCACAGTTTATCAAAAAAATTGGGTTTGGAGGATGCGGAGGAATGTTGTGGGGGTGGCAATGTGAGGTGCAGGGCAGAGGGGCTCAGGGGCTCAGGCCCAGCCCCAGGCAACATGGGGCTCAGCCCCAGCCATCAGCGGCACAGAGCTCCAGGGGGATCAGCCCCAGTACAGCTGTGGGTGGCATGGGCACAAAGCTGTGGTGGGGGGGGGGTCAGCCTCAGCCATGGACAGCACCGGGCACAGGAGCTCAGTCCCAGCCCCAGTCTGCCTGGCATGGGGCTCAGGGGAGGGCATGTCATCTACCGCCTCAGGCGGCACAGAGCTTGGGGTCGAGGGTCAGCCCCAGCTATGGGCTGCACAGGGCACAGGTGACCAGCCGCAGGTGGCATGGGGTTGGGGGAGGTAGTCATCCTCAGCCCCAGGTTGTGTGGAGCTCGGGCAGGGGTGGCAGGGGTCAGCCCCAGCCCTGGGCAGCAGGAGGTGGATGGATGACTCTGGCAAGCCCCTGCGGGAGGGTAGCTTGACTGAGCCCCAGGGCTGTCCAGTTTTCACTTTTGGAAATATGGTCACCCTAAATATAAGTTAAAACAGAGCTGAGGATGGAACTCAGGAGTCCTGTTTCTCAATTCCCTCCTCTAACTAATAGAAAACATTCCCTCACAAATATCATCTTTCCAATTCAGGACATTCGTAGAAAGTAGTCCCTCACAATTAACTGACTCAGTTCAATCTGTTTTTTCCTTCCTTCTGCAGGAAAAGACACATATGGTTTTCTCATTTGGTCAGAAATAATAACTTCATGGAGTACAACCATCTACAATATAAATATGATCTGAATTAATTAGGACTATGTCTAACTGGAAATAAGAATTTTCAGAAAGTTGACATTTCACATTAAGAATGTCTGGGAAATAAGTCAAATAGTACCATCAAACATGGTAAAAATGAGACTGAAGCAAAGTTTATTTTCCTTCTTGTAAGCCACAAACAGACGCAAAATGTCCAGTTTCATGTTGCTGATCATTTTGTGATGTCATGTTGTTACAAGGAAGTTGTCAACACCAAAATAGGTCTTTACACACATTGAACTGAATATGGCTTTATGGCAACCTTACCTGTTAATTAATATATACTGTTCTGAGTTTTTCCTTTAACCTGGTGCTGCTCTGGAGTGACTCTGGGCGTTAAGAGTTCATTATGTTAGAACTCTAGGAAGACTGTGACAGCAGAATGAATTTATTTAGCCTGCAATTTATTTGTATGGATTTTGTTGAGGCATGAAAGCCAAAATAAATGAACTAGCTTGTGTCCCTGAATTTGATGTCTTTAAAGAATCCTATCATAATAACAATAAAAAAATTGAATCTCTAAAGAATATTCTCCATAAATTGAATACGTTTTTTCCCAAAGTAGGTCATGTGACTCACTTAGAGTTGCCTTCCTTTCAGTGCAATCATCTTTCAGCAAATTCACACAGGAATATTAGTCTTATTTCATTTAATCACCACATCCTAACAACTAAGTATTCACTTCATTAAAGGCACTCAAAAATTCTGGCCAGCTGTTTCCTGCCACTTGGCTGAGGACAAAGTGGAGAAAGACAAGCAATTCAATCCTCAGTAACTCTCACTTGTGTTCAACATAATTCTACCACATAATTATACTTCCATCATTTTATTCCTAAACTCGAATCTGAATCCAAGATAGGTTCTGTGACTTATGGGCTTAAATTCTGACATGTTTTAATTCATATTATACACAGTGAAATTTCCAGAGATTTCAGTAATCGGTTCAAACTAATTCTTTGTTTTGTCAACTGTGCCTTCTTTTACGGGTCTTTTTCTTAAATGGCATTTTAAATTGCAGCAGTCAAATGAATTGAAGAGGAAGGCATAATTAAAATGCTAATTAAATATGCAATTGGTGGATTAGATATATGCTTCATACCTAGGAAACTGTTTGCAATTCTGTTCAAATACAATATATTTGGAAAATTAAGAGCTCTTTGTCAAAGATTAAGGTTACTATGGTGTGTTGGTCTACCTTCTTCGATGGTGGTAGCAATCTTATTGCACTAAAAATTAAAATTATATGATTATAACCACAGAATGGATTCATTTTTTTTTATTGCAAGAACTGGAAGCCTATAGCCTGTGAAAGTAACTGTTAAAATATCAAATCACAAATGCCTATTCGGAAGCCAGATCCTCAGATGGTATAAATCAATGTATCTCCCCTGACCTCAGATGAGCTGTGCTGATTTACACCAGCTAAGGAGCTGACCACTACATGCTACAAAAGTACAAGAGTAGCTCATGCTTAAGTCTATCTTTATTCAGGAAAACAATTGAGTAAGTATTTAAATTATAAGCATGTGTTTGAGTCCCATTGGCTTCAACAGAACTTAAATAGAGGGTGAAAACATTATCTATGCTTACCAAATAAGCACGTGCTTAAGTGATCTTCTTGAATAGGGGGGCTTTCCTGAATTGGGAGTTGTTATGGACTACAAATGGGCGAGAGACTTGATTTCTCTCTTTCCTTTTCCTGTACAAAATGTGAGGGCTGATTTGATTTTCTCATTCAATTAAAAATAATTAATTAATATGCAAAGTGGACCTGTATCATAGTAAATGTATGGAAACTTGGAATGAAGAACAACAAAGAGGGGAAATACAACTATATGATGGCATTTCATCACTGCATAGCCAACTCCTTCCCCACTCCACATGCTAAGGATTCCTCTGATAATCAAATACTACTGGGTCCACTTCCCAGAGAGGAAAATGCAACAGAGTGGCAGAAGGCCAGGAGTTATAGGTGCATCCTTCCCTTCTGAACCATTCATTGTGAAAAGAGGAGGCTTTCACCCAAAATGAATTTTAGTGATCATGAAACGAGTCAGACTGACAGTCTTAATCTTATTCACAGAATTGCTATATCACAAGCAAGGCAGGGCAAGCTTCCACCAATGTGCCTCAATCCTGAACTAAAGAGACCTCCACTAGTGAGAGGTAGTATGGCCTCCATTCTTATTCAATTCTTGATCTCTGCTAAAATTGCTACCTGGAACAAATTGTTGTAGTGTTTCTTGAGATGCGGCCATCATTCTACAAGAATCAAGTCATTTTACATAGGCCATTTTACATCCATCATGGTAGTGGTTTTGGATCTGACTTGATGTCACGAAAGACAGTGGGATGGCAAGACATGAACAGAAGTCTCAGCATGAAGAAAAGAACCTACAGTCTATAGGTGAAATGCTTCACATTGCATGATCAGTCCTCCTTGAGCCAAGTACTCCTGCTTTTTAGTCAGCCTGAGAGTTTACCTGAATTTGTCAACAGCAAGAAAAAGGAATCTTGTTTTAAAGTGAATAACTTCCCCAAATATTTTTGACATGTTCCAGACAATCTAATTATGATTTGTTATTAATTATTATTTTTATTACAGTAATGTCTAGGGAGAAACTGAGAACAGAACTCCATTGGCAAGGCAATGTACAAACAGAATAACAGACAGTCCCTGCCCTGAAGAGCTTATAATCGAAACAGACAAGAAAGACAAAGGTAGAGAAAAGGGATATTAACAGAGCGAGCAGAGTGATAGTTTGCAAAGATCATAGAGGTAGATAGTTTGCAAAGATCATAATGCCACAATTTTGGGGGCTTTATTTATTCATTTAAATCTTTTTCTTATGTAAATATTTTGGGTGGGGTTTAGTATGGAGGGGATCAGGAAACACTGGGAAGGAGAGCGGATGTTGAAGGAGAGGCGCATGAAGAGCAGGTGGAGTGAGACTGAGATGAAGAGACTGTGAGGCAGGAGGTGGGAGGGGGTTGCAGCAAATAGTCGGTCAGCACAAAGGAGAGGATGTCCTGACTGCAAACTATAGAAAGCAACTTAATGACATCACCAGTGTACAACAGTCAAATGAAAGGGTGGAAATATGCCACAAAAACCAAAATGGTAGATCAATGATATTCAAATACCTTCTGAGTGGAATTTATGGAGCTGACATTCTGGAGAGACATAGACAGTGGGGGAATGTGATGAATATCTACTAGTATTTAAAAGCTAACAATTAAAAATGGGGAAGACTTATTTACAGTGGTCCAGGACACAATCACTGAACAATGGCATGAAACTAAAAATAGCAATGCCTAAGAATAAATAAAAACCATGTATTCTCCCAGTCTTACCTATTGCATCCCCATTAAAGGAAATATTGAAGTTATACATTAAACATAATTTTTGACAGAAAGGACAATTAGACAATGGAATGACATGTCAGTTAGACAATAAGTGCACAGTTACTGTCTGAATGCATTTCTCAAATTAGGAACTAAATTCTGCATTCTGTTACACCTGTGCAACCCCATTAAGTTTAATGGTATAAATGCAATGGTATAAATGAAAGTGAAATTTGTCCCTAGGACCTCAGAGAAAATTAAAGCAATTTTTTCAAGATGTATTCTCTGAGGGCCTGATTTATCACCACATTTATCCAGTTCCATACTGGTGTAACTAATGGAGTAATGGCTTGGTGGATCAGGGCCTATAGGTTTAAATCCTATTTGCTACTTTCACATTAATACAAGTTTTTAAAGTATTCAGGCTTTGCAATTCATAGTCTTCTCAATTCTGTGCAAAGGGCTTCAGATAATCTGTGTCAAGGAATAGCTGATATAACCATTCACATGCATTGCCTTATCAGCAAAATAGTCAGAAAGCTTGTAATGACAAAGGAATAGAAAATAGTTGGCTTGTCCTCATTTGTTTTAGATGATTGACAAGATACACCACATTATGAACAATCCTCTAACTGAAGATTTGGCATAAGTAATTAAAATCTCCCAATAGGAATCCCAAGGTTTTCTTGCAGGAACAAGGTTCTTGGATACCAAGACACTTGACAGAATTCTCAGCACTGTTAGCATCATGAAGAAAAGAAACTTCAAATTAGGAAAGGTAATTACAAACAGGAGACATTTCTCCTGTATCTTTCCATTAAAAGTATGCCAGCTTGGCCCCTGAAAATGTATAAAATAGCGCTATCAGAATTTCTTCATAGGTGAAATCTTTGCATAGACACTGTAGACTTTAACAGCATGTCAGTAAAACTTTGTAGCCTGCAGTACTGTATAATAACTACCCAGTCAGAGAAAATGGGAATGAGTCAGAGGTTGTATAGTTCTAAAACATAGTCTTGTCCCTCACTGACTTAAGTAAAGGAAAGTAGAGAAGCTGTCTTTTCCTATCAGTTCTCCAGTTCTGAGACATCTCTTGAAGAAGTTCAGATGCTCAATGAAAAATTTGAAACTATCCCAAAGAATTTAATCTCTGATGTGAATTGAAAGGAGGAATATTAGAGTTCAGTGAAGTTCCATATTGCTAGAATCATATTTTTTTGATTAGGGAGAACAAAGTCAAAAGCTGTGGCCAAAGCTGGATTCCTAAAGTTAGTCCCCCAAATCCATATTTAGGCATATAAATAAAAGAGGCCTACTTTTCAGTGGATTATCTGCAGCTCTTATTGACCTCAGTAGGATTTGTGGATGGTTCTGTCTTCTAAATATCAGGCCGTTAAAAATTATGCTCCTAAATGTGTATTTAAGAGCCAAACTTTAGGCACCCAAGTTTACCAGACATTGGTCATTGTGCAACAAAAAGTTGTTGAATATGTGTGCATATATATAAACTACACTAGAGAGTAACAGCCACTTCAGTATAGTCTCAGACTTCCAAAATATCAAATGAAATAATAATAATGTACAAATAAATTAGGTACAAAGACATAAGGCCAAATTCTTCAGTGTCTTTCATTTTGTGCAAACCCTAGGGAAGTCAATGGAGTTCGTAGAATGAAAGTCAGCTCAGCATTTGATCCTTTGGAATGTAATTCAGAAGATCTGACCTACAACATTTGGTGAATACACTGCTAAATGATCCAAATGCTTTAGATTTCTATTGATCACTTGCTTTATGTTAAACAACAAAACCTTCCATGGAGAAAAAATGAACATGCAATTCAATTCCAGAATATGAACAAGCTCCAAGTAAAGAGACCCCTCAAGATCCTAATTCCAGAGTTCTTTAAAGACTCTTTTAAAAAGTAAGAGGCTTTAATATAGAACTTTAAAGCAAAATTTTTATTTCATGGAAATTTTATAGGCTATGATTAGAAACATTAGTGCAACATAGTTTATATATATATACTATCACCTTGCTCTTTGCCTCAAGGTAAGAAAATAAAGTTTACTACTATTGATTTAAACCAAAATATTTATCAAACACTACTTTGTCAACCCTGGTTTGATGGCACTTAAATTGAATTTAATACAAATTTAAGGGCATCTGTACTTTATGTAATGAATAATTCTAGGTTATCATCACCTCTGGTTTTATTAATTTGATTTCTTTTATTATGAGCTAAATATAGCAATTTTGATTTTGAGTATCCTTCATGCATAGACAGCCTGTATATATATATATATATTTCAGCCCATTATAATATATTGATTTAAAATGTTTCTTTTACATTCTAAAACAGTATTGAAAGTCTCGGTTGGTTTTTCATATTTAATTTCATATATTTGACTGGTCTGATGTTAATGTTCTATAAACATTGGTTAAACTAAAACATAGTTTTACAAATTAAGGGGAAAATCTTGGTACTCTACTCCACTCCCAATCTTCTGCTCTTTCAGAGGGGCCCTCCTGCCTGCCTGCCTTCCTCTCTCTCTTTGTCTCTTTCAGATATTTATTTAGGTTCATCACAATAGTATCTAAGCACTGTATTTTAGCTATGATCTGGCATGTTACATTATAGGTGCATACGTTTTGGCAAAGTTGAGAGGTGATATCAAATTTGGATTTAACAAGGGAAGCAAGATTCAGCTGTATGCATAGTAGAAGACAGTGTAGCTTCATTCCATAATTTATATTTCTTACAGTTCATTAGCATAATAAAGAGCATAACTGATTTTTTTTTCTGATTGACATACTGATTTTGGGAGATTTCAACCCACATGTAGACAGGGGTGAAAGTAACTTAAATGACTTAATGGTACACTGGGGTCCTAAGCAGGGGGCGGGGCCTCAACTGGAAGGAGTGGGGCCTCAACCAGATGAGGCAGGGGCATTTAAATCACTGCCCAGGGCTCTGGCTGTGGTAGCGGCAGCTGGGAGTCATGAGCCCTTTAAATCACTGCCAGAGCCCCATAGTAGCAGTAGCTGCAGAGGTGACCGGAAGCACCGTGGGTCTGGTGGCAATTTAAAGGGCCTAGGGCTCCTGGCCACTGCCACTGCCGGAAGCCCTGGGTCCTTTAAATTGCTACCCGAGCCCCAGGGCTCCTGGCTGCTGCTGCTACTCTGGGGCTCCAGCAGTGGGGCTTTGGTGGTGATTTAAAGGGCCCAGGGCTCCGCTGCAGTAGTGGTGACCGGGAGCTCCAGGCCCTTTAAATCACCACCGGACCTCCAGGCCACCGCCACTACCGCTGGGCTTTGGCAGCGGGGCTCTGGCTGCATTTTAAAGGGCCCAGGACTCTGGCTGCTGCCAGGAGCCTTGGGTCCTTTAAATCACTGGCCTGGGGAAGTTGCCCCCTGTTGGTATGGTCGGTGGTGTACCGGCTCTTGCCTTTTATGTCGTACCGTACTGTAGTGGCTTACTTTCACCTCTGCATGTAGATGATGTTCCTGAGATATTGGACCAGGACCTAACAAACATTGTGATAATCATGGGTTTCTCCTACATAGTCTCCAGATATGCTTATACAGAAAATCACACCCTGTAACTTTGAGCAGGAAGAGAAGATTTGGAAAAGGGCAATAGCAGGCCAGATTACTGCTTTAGTTTTCTTTGTCCACAGACCTGACAATGTGAATATGATAAATACCCATCTTGGTTCAAAATATCACCTCCTTCAAAGCCAGCCCACCCCGAGGGCTGGAAATATAACTAATAGCATGATCAGCTCCTGAAGAGTCATGTATCTAGGGCGGCTAAAAACATTTCATTGGAACACATTGCCTGGAACATGTTGGCTGCTCATTTAAAACACCATCATCAGCACACTAATCTGAAAGTATCCCCTTCCCCCCTCCTTATTCATAGAGATCCATGATTCACTTATCACCTGGATTAGTTGAAGTGCAAAGGCAGATCATCTAGAGCAAAAGTGGCAACAGACTAGTTTGGAACAAGACTGCCTATGACACATGGAGTTGATTATATTGTATACCATATTTTATACAGAAAACAAAAGAGGGTCTACCAGAGCAGGAACAGGAGCAAAATCACAAACAGAATAACAGCTCTAGATAGTGAAATATTTAACACATTCAGACTGCCTTTGTCCAAACTCAGACCGAAGTGTCATCTTCTACAAAGATTTATTATCATGCTTTTCCTGAAAGATCCAAAATATATAGGATGGTTTCATCAGAGTGGAAAACACAATATCAAAAGTGAATGTTGCACCCCAGCACCTTCTTTAACAAACTTTAGCCTATTCGTGCACAAACAGGTAAAACACTAAGGGCACGTCTACACTGGCAAAGTTACAACACCAGCATAAGAACATAAGAACATAAGAATGGCCGTACTCGGTCAGACCAAGGGTCCATCCAGCCCAGTATCCTGTCTACCGACAGTGGACAATGCCAGGTGCCCCAGAGGGAGTGAACCTAACAGGTAATGATCGAGTCTCCTGCCGTCCATCACCACCCTCTGACAAATAGAGGCTAAGGACACCTTTCCTTACCCATCCTGATCAAACACCATTAATGGACTTAACCTCCATGAATTTATCCAGTTCTCTTTTAAACCCTGTTGTAATCCTAGCCTTCACAACCTCCTCAAGCAAGGATTTCCACAAGTTGACTGTGCACTGCGTGAAGAAGAACTTCCTTTTATTTGTTTTAAACCTGCTGCCCATTAATTTCATTTGGTGGCCTCTAGTTCTTATATTATGGGAACAAGTAAATAACTTTTCCTTATTCACTTTCTCCACATCACTCAATTACAGTGCTGCTCAGAGAACGCAGAAGGAAAACCACTGTTGTGTGTTCACACTGCCAGCTGCCTGCGCAATAGTGTGTTCACACGTGCGGTACTTGCAGCGCTATTTGGAGCGGTGCATTCTGGGCAGCTATCCCACAGAGCATCTCTTTCCCTTTTGCTGCTAAGACTTGTGGGAAGGCAGAGGGGCTCATGGGGCATACTGGGTCCAGTCCCAATGCCCCATAATACATTGCTTCACATCTCAGCAAACCCTGTGCTTCCATCCACATTAGGTGCCATCTTTCAACATTTTGTGTATTGAGGGCCCTGCATCTTTCAGGCTACAGGAATGGATCCCAAACTGCTGACCAGTATGCTGCTCACTCAGACCAACACATCACGAATGGCAGTGGAGTTATTCCTTAAACTACAAAGGCAAGAAGAGTGTGACGTTGATCTCGCCATGTGTAATACCTATGACATGAGATTGCTTGTGGCTTTCATGGAGATGCAGACCACAATGGAACGCCACTGTGGAAGCTGGCTACTCCAGACTACTACTGATCTGTCACTAACCTATTCAGAGTGGGAAAATTGACTGTTGATGGAAGTGTGCAGGGCCATTAATCGCATTCTACTCTGAAAGACCATGATTCTGGGCAATGTGTGACATTATGGATGGATTTGCACAAATGGGCTTCCCTAACTGCAGACGGGCAATAAATGGCATGCATATTCCAATTCTGGCAGAAGACCACCTAGCCACTGAGTACATTAATCAAAATGGATATTTTTCAATGGTTCTCCAGATGCTTGTGGATCACTGTGGATGTTTCACAGACATTAATACAGGCTGGTCTGGATAGGTGGATGATGCACACATCTTTCGGAAAATTGACATGTTCAAGAAGCTGCAAGTAGGGACTTTCTTCCTGGACCAGAGATCAATGCCTGTATGGGAAGCTGGACATGGTCGATGACAATATTCATAAGTTTATAGCCGTGTGCTGTATGCTCCATAATATTTTTGAAGGGAAGGGTGAAAGCTTCACTCAGGGCTGGACTGCAGAGGCTCAGTGCCTGGTATCTGAATTTGAAAGCCAGAGACCAAGGCTATTAGAGTGCCACAGCGTGAGGCCATAAGGATCAGGGATGCCTTGAGGCAGCAATCTGAGGCTGAAAGCCACTAATATTTGTTGCTGTGTTCAGGATTGCAGTGCTTGTAATGCTAGGAGGTGATTGGTACACATGATGCAAGAAGGGGCCTTAACGTAATTGTATGTTGCTTTGCAGGGCTCTTTTTGCTTTCACTTAATAGAATAAAGATTGCTTTCAAACCAACACACTTATTTTATTAAAAGGCAACAACTAGAGAAGAGTGTCAAATGACAAAAATACATCAGCAGGAATGGAAGGTCTCCAGAGGAGGAGGGATCCCGGACGGCTACAGATTTGTGCATGTCCAGGGATCATACCCAACCTTCTCCTCTGGAGTACAATGCAGTTGGTGCTGTACTTCAGCAGGGCCAAACTGCTGAGAGATGGGTGTTGAGTGCAGTAGGTAGTGGGAGTTCACGCTGCTGGACTGTTAGGAGGGAGGAGTGGAATGCTGCGGGTAGAGAGTGGAGCTAGGAGGTTGATAACAGTGTGTTGGCAGTGTGTGTGTGTGTGAGGGTGCATGGGAAAGAGTTTTGTGACAGCAGCTGCAGGGGAGGGTGGGCATGGAGCTGCTTAGTTTGAAGAGCTAGTATCACTTGGAGCGTGTCCACTTGGCACTCCATAATGTTTAAGAGCTGCTCCAGAGTAGACGGGGCCAAAGAGATGTTCACAACTCTACATGAGACACATTCTTGCTGCTTATGGCTCACGAAAACAAGTGATGAATACTTGGCTTACTACTTACTGATGTCTTTGATTAATATATAATCGAGGGTAATCTACTAATGGGTGTGGAGCATGTTTTAGTCAAGACATTATTCAGAAAACAATTGATGGACCACAGCAATCTGGTCTGCTATTGCCCCTTTTCAAATCTTCTCTTTCTGGGAAAAGTTATCAGGTAAACAGTGACAAACCAACTCAGATGATGTCAAACTTCTGTTGGTATTCTGGATTCCCTCCCTCCCCCAATTAAGTTTAAGACTGGGTTTTGGCACAGAGACAGTGCTGATCATGCTATTGGATTATATCTTCATGGCTGGATAGGAAACAAACTAGATAGATTTAGTGGAATCAGCTAGATTTATCAGATACTTCTGACACAGATGAATAGAATTAGGTGACCACTGGGGAAAAGTACTCTCAAATATTTCTGAGAATTCTGAATTGCATTTTAAATTTGGCATATTCACACCCTATCTTATGAACTTTGTATCAACATTCATAGAAGCAAAATTTTGTTCTTACAAGCAAATTTCAGATGTGTAGCCAAGATTCATCTAATCAGGAAACAAAACATTGTTTTGTGGTGACAGTAATTGAATTCTAATAGAAACAGAATTAGTTTATCAAGGTTAGGTCATGCAAATAGGGAGCAGAAAGAAGATCAAGACTGGTTTAGGTGACCAGTAACAAAACTTGAACAGCAAACTGAATAATAAACAATTGACTGAATAGTCACTGCAAACAATCTGTGAACAACTCATAGCTCAAATATGTCAATAAAAACTATTTGTTGAAGAACTCTGAATGACAAGTCAATTAGTAATCATGATCTCTTCATGGCCAATTCGTAAAGAGAAAAAAAGAGCGAACTTCATTGAATACATTATTTACAATGAATAGTTCAACCAGCTGTACACTAGTGCATAAGGAACTGTTAAATCCCTGTACATAAGCTATCAGGTTTGACTAAACTACTCTGTGATGGCTTTGCTCATTTTTCTTAGACAACTTGGAGGGTTGCAATAGGTAGCCACCCTTCCTCATTGAGAGCCCTCTTGGGGAGTCCCAAGAAATTTAACTTTTTTTTCAGTCTTTCTTAGCTCTTAGCATTTACATTCAACCAACAGGGGACAATGTGGACACTCTGGTTTCATATGTCAACATTATCTTGATAGCATACAACTATATGTATTCTCAGCAGAAAACATTCTCATCCAGCGCCCTTTGAAGAAATAAATACCTGGATGAAAAACAGCTGCTTCTACCTTAGTTTAAGTAAGGCAGAGGTGATGTATATGGGGATGGGGCAGCACTTTAACAATATGACCACTTTCTGAACTTCCTACTGCAAGAGAATCTGGATGAGCTATACCTTGCCTTTTTAGAACATATATTTTTATACAGGCTTTCTCTCAACACAGGCATCTATATATTAACCGTCAAGTTTTCTTCCTTCAAGAGGTATCTGCCCCTGGAAAACCTCACCTAGTGCATGAGAAATCCCATAGGAATGAATGATTATTATTATTTTTTTACATTCTTCTATTGGTACCTAATTAACTATGGTGTGGTGCACTAGGGAAGGCGAGAGAGAGAGAATGAGAGAGAGAGAGACTTGCTTTTTGGTTGTGTTTGTTTACTTATTAACCAATTCAGAAAGTTCATTCATTCACAGTGCTTGTCCATTTCAGTAATCTTTGTTAATTACAGAAATTCTGACAATTTCAAAGCCTAAACAAATATCTACAAATAGGCCATATAGATTGATCTTGAGGAGTACAGTAAAATATTCAGTCTTATTAGGAGATTACTGGGCTCTTTATAGAGTTGTCAACATTTCTGAATGAAATTTTTTTCCCCTACAGATTAGATATAATTTAAAATAAATTTTCATGGGACAATATCATTTTTATGACATTTTACAATTTTTATGGGAAATTTGAACTGAAATAAAAAAAATCTTTTCTTTTTCAAATTATTTTTTTAAATAACTTTGAAAATTTTTACTTTTTGTTTTATCCTCTTTTCTTCTACTTTTCTTCTCCTTTTTGCAACATAAATCAATAAGTCAATTTCCTCTCTTCATTCTAAGTTTTCAGAACTTCTCCAACTTTAGAAAAATTACAGAGTGGCAAAGGAAAAATGGAACTGTGTAAATTTGCTGGTCTGTAACTTTAACAAAGTTGAAAAATTTTGAAAAATTACAAAGTGGAAAAAGGACAAAATAAAGAGCAAAAAATGGGGGGCTTCATTCAAAAATTTTCATTGGAAAAAAATGGAGGTTTTCCAGCTCTTTCGTCTTCCCACATGACAAATACACATTACATATATGTAGTGGTGGAGGAGGAGCAACTCAGCAGTAGATGCTTGCAGGGATAAATTTGCTCCCCATGCTGGAGAGCTGCAAGGTCTTCCTCAGGTGCTCTGCTCCACCGTTGAAGAAGATATTGGGTGAAATCCTGGACCCATTGAAATCAATGGCAAAACTTTCAGTGGGTCCAGGACTTCACTCACTGATATTTGTGTTTGTTTTCCATCACAAATTGTGTCCCATCACCCATGTAACAAATAATAAACTTGGAGTATTTTCCAGTTGTGTCTGAGGGCAATAGCACATGCTATTTTGTGTCACCTTGTTATTTTCACAATAATTTTTCTGGCGTTTAGTGAAAAAACATATGTTGCTCTTCAAATGCTTCTTTTCATTCAGCTGTCGAGAGTACTGGATTAAATTTATACCATTTTATCCTTGAGTATAATAATAGTAGCTTATTTCATATCCCTTAGGAAATACTAGAATGTTTTTCTAAATTGTCATTGCCACTGCACAAAAATAGAAGTATTTCGAGAAATATTTCATGTAATTATCTGATCTAGCTATCCTAAAAAGAACAGGGAAATATGTATACTATAGATAGTTTGACTGTAGTGTGTACAGTGAACAATTTGTAGAAGAAACTTAGTCATGGTAACAGCAAAGGTTATCTATAGGGCAGAAAAATGCAAGTCAGACCTTTTAAATGCTAGTGACAGCTGTAAGTCAGTGCTGGGAAGAGAGGTTAATGCTAATTAGAAGGAATGTGGCAAGCACAACAAATGAATGCAAAATGTAATTAAAGTATAATAATAGGATTTTCTCCCTGGTGTAGGTCACCACTAGTTGACAGTTTCCAGAGAAAATATTGTATGTGTTACTACCATAACGGTAACATGAGAATGCAGTCTTGTTTTCTGTGCTGACCATAACTAATTTTGTTGCACTTTAATGTCCAGCTGCTTTCCTTTTGTGCTTTTGTCCTTATGTACAACATCTGGAAAACCTCATTAAATGAAGGCAAGATTGCCTACTAATAAAGAAAGCTACCTTATTAGGAATATGCCAGCAGCAAGAATACTAGCAGTACTATTTGTCTTTACACACACATCCATTTGTTAGGAAAAGACACTGTTTTTTTGCAACTTTAAACAACTCTTTTAAAATAAAATGTAATATAATTAGAAGAGATGAACTATAGCTTTGGTTAACATTTAAAATAATGAATTAATATTGCAGGATAAAGTACTTTGAAATGTTTTGTCTTTCTTCTGATTCCTTTCAGATAGTGAAAATAAACAGCTAAGCACATTGTAAGTACATTGTATCCACATACCTCTTTGTCACGAGTATCAAGAGAAAAAACATTTTCCTAACTCTAATATATAACATTAATATTCAGTCTATCAGTAATGAATATACAGAGTACTGCACAGAACTGTTTTAAGATATATCTCAACCCTTTTACCCCCAGTCTAGTCAGAAATATCCCTTGCTGGAATAAAACTGTTCATTTTTGATCTTTTCAGTGGCGAGAATGCTAGAACAGCCCCATTGCTGGGTACCTCTTGATATGACTGTTCCTGTTCACTATCAGCTGGGTTGAGACCTTCTTAACACATTTCACTTGTGATCTTTTAAAGCTGTCAGGATGGAATGATTTTCAGTCACTTTGGTCTGGAGTGGATTTAAAATCATGTCCCAAAGGTGGTAGATTAATAGATTAAAAAGACAAAGTATTAATCTTATGCATTGTCCTGTCTCCTTAGCCATAACTTATAGCATAACTGTCATACAATTATGGCAGTTCTCCAATGAAACAAAGTACTTATATTTGGATTCTCTGTAAAGCATTTTACTGCCCATTACAATTGCTACTTCAATATATTATCTTATATGTTCTGTATACGGAAGAGGCAGATAAGTAAACTTGAGTTTTACAGATTTAAAGGCCATGTAATGGTTCACTGTGCTCATTTGGATGTATTTGGATTTAACATTAATTATGTACAAGAAATCTTAGTGTTGGTTGGAAGAAACAATTTAATTGAAAATATGAAATTATTTGTGTTTAATTCTGAGTTTTGGAAGGCAAACAGTGTTGAAGTGCTAAACATAATTCACTTCAAGGTTCTACTGCTAAGATTCAGCAGTGACAAATAAATGGTGAAATCTCTAACCCTCTTTAATTTAATTTAGAATTTAAAAGGCTGATATTCCCCCTCATAATCAGTTGTGCTAGTGGGTTCTGTACCCATGTGTTTGTTGGTACATAGTCAGGGGGCAGCAACATAATTAAGGGTGTCTTTCAGTTTCTGTTGAAAGCCCAGTTTTTCAAAGCGTTATAAAATCCACATGCATAGTCAGATTGGTCTGAAAAATTGCAGTGCCAGTATATGGCCTATTATCTTTTGTATAAAGAGTTCCCAAGATAGTCACCTTGCCCCCAATAATCTTCTTGTCAATTATTTACTTTCTTATCAAGCATATTTTGCACAGAACTAGAGAAAAAAATATGGCTAGTATTCACATAACACATATTTAGGCCTGGCAGAATTCAGTTTTTATTTTTTTTAAATGTTGATGTATAATATCAATGTTTATTTTAAAGTATTTTTTCCATTTTTATCAATTTATGTTTTCACAATTGCACAAAATTATGGGTTTTAGGCTCTTTTTTATTTTTATAAATTTAAATTTTCACAGTTGTGAGAAATTATGGGGAAGTCAGATGATAATTATTTAATGATAGCAGACATTTGATATTCAAAAAGTTAAAGCTTTATAACCATCAAAACACAAATTGTCAAAATTACCTGTCAAAAATATATAAAGTAAATATCCTTAAATCAAACTAATTAGTTTTCAAGCAGCATTTTTCTTACTTTGCCTATCTGTAAACTGCAATTATTATATATTGAAATTTTTTTCATTGGTTTGTCTCTGTTTTACCAACATTTACCAACAAATCTAATCCTTCCAAGCCCACTGATATCATTGGACTTCTACTGATCTAATCTAGTGCCACCAAAATCCATCTCTAAAGCAAAATATTTCAGAAATTCTTGGATTTTAGTTTTGTCTCTGTGGGATAGTGTACTGGGGTTCTGCAAGCAAACTGTGGATCACCAGCACTGTGTTTGGCCACAGACTCTACATAAAGGAGCAAGAAACCAAAGACTTGTTTTTCAGGTCACTCCTTTTAAGATGTTTGTGCATTTCTCATCTCTTGGATTCATACCATTAGGTTTTACACAATGTAACTTCCAGCAGGCCAGAAATGAGACACAGCTCTCTAATGTAGTAGACCGAAGGCTCATCCACGCATAGCCACACTGTCTGTTGAAATGCATGTGACTAAATCCAGCTCACACCTGATGGAATTGCCATGTCACAGCTGTTAGTGTAGTGACTAAGGCCAGGGCTGCAAATACAGAAAGAAAGATTCTGTGCTAAAAGGAATGGACTGAGATCTAGATTGTTATACATCCTCCCCATGCCAACTCAGGCAAGTTGCCTAGGCTGGGCCTTACTTTTCCTCATCTTTAGTATGTGTTGTCCTTTGGGGCGCCTGAAGAGCATATTGTACATTTCTTGGAACTCTGTGGACAGTGATCGGAAATGTGGTGCAGAGGAGGTTTGTAAGGCTGCAGGGTGGGCTGAGAGAAGAGGGGAAGACAAAGGAAGAATGTATGAGGAGTCTCTAGCCCCAGGCTCCAAAGCACTGTCTGATGTATGAGGGAGCTGAGAACAGGAAGACTCATTGCAGGTCACAGACATACATCAATAAGCCATGGAAGGGAAGTTCACAGGACTATGTCTGACCCAAATCCTGTTTGTAATGCTCAAGCACAAACTACGTGCAAAGACTGAGTAGGCTCTTAGTTGAATTGCACATGCTCCATTTATGTCATGGATTCTGTGCTACCTGTGTAGGCTTCCCCATACACTTTGCCTCCTACCTCTGCATCCTTCTTTATTCACAATGGGACAATGGTGGTGGAGTGGGTGCAAAGAGAAATGGAAGGAATCTTTGTCATTGAGCCACACTGTCTTTGCTATGCCACATGCCATGTGGATCTGTTCCTATGTTGATAGTATGTTGTCTGCATTTTGATGTCCTCTAGCAAATAGTGGGATATGAAGCACTTGCAGTGAAATGGTGGTGTAGAATAAGGAAGGAAATATTGTTTTTGGAGAAACCACAATTACAATCACTTCCTTCCTCAAGTAGGGGCTACTGTGTAGGTGGTTCAAGGGAGTCCACTAGTGTGAAATTTGACCAGAATGTTTAGGAACACATCAGTTTTGTGGGTGACTACACAGCTGAGTGGTATGAGATTATCTTTCCTTGCATATACACCTACACTGTATGCTGAAGAGGGGGAGAGAGGTAGGGGAGTCTGGCTAGAATAATATTATACGTGTTTTTTCTCTCTATAGTAGAACTGTAATTAGAAAATGTAGATAAGCCTTGAAGATGGCATTTTCATGGATGAAATGGATATATTATTAAGGTATAAAATTCCCACAAAACCAATAATCAGCCATTGCAAGGCTGTTGCAGGGAGGAGATTAAAGGGCTGTTAATCTTTGGCCCATCTCATTGGAACACTTGGGAAAGTAATGTGTTCATGTGAATTACTATGGAAAACCATCCAGATGTGACTTGGGGATGGTAGAGGAAAGGTTGCCCAGGCAGCAGTGCATAGATTTTTGTATGTGTTTTCTAGGCAGTCTGGGTCAAGAATCATGCTGGAGACTGTGAAATTCCAGGAGGGCCATTTCTGAATCTCACTCCAGAGTTTAGAAATTACCTTTTTGATAACTCCAATCACTGCCCAGCCAAATATTCTGTGCAATTACTGACTACAGTTGCGTCACCGTACAGAAGGCATTGCAGCTATGAGAGAAAAAGATGGTTTGTACCCCTTATGGACAACTTGAAGGAACTGATTAAGAAGTGGATTCAAAGTACTTCATTCTTAAGGAAGACTAAAATCCAGCATAGGTGTTGGAACTACAGGTGCTGCTGCACCTCCTGACTTGAAATAGTTTCCATCATATACAGGGTTTACAGTTTGGTTCAATGGCTCCCAGCACCCCCTCTATACAAATTGCTCCAGCAGCCCTTAAATCCAGTGAGCTATAAATAAATTTCTCAGGAAGTAAACAAAGGCATGGGTCCATGGGAGGAAAGACATTCAAGATCCAGTCCACAGTCATGCGACAGAATGCCATGACATCAGTGATCTGCTAAGAGGCCCCTTCATCTGGAATGCCAGCAATCAAGCCAGCTACCAACTTTGGTAAAAGCCACTCTGCTCACAGATACTGTTATTCATGGACAGTGTTACATTCCAAAACACTTCTCTTGGACAGATCCATGCCAGGAGCACACAAATAGATCTCGACCTTATTTGCCAACAGATATGGCATATAGCCGTAATGAGTGCCTCACTGGACAACAGAACATGATAGATTTCCCTGGAGGCCATTCATAGCTGTACCTCAATATGGAAGAAGAAGTGGAAGGCTGGAATGGTCAGGGAAGGCGAAAAAAAGAATCAGTGCATGATTTTTCAGAAAATTCTCTGCCTCAAACCTTAGATGAACCACCCTAGGGGGCGGTCTGTGGTGGCAGCCATTTGTAAGTGCCTGTAACATTTAAAAAAAGACACAGTAAAAAGGTTTGAAAAGCAGTGCTTCATTTTTTCTTCCTAATGTGTATCACAATTTAGGAAGCAGTGCAGGAATAAGCCAGGAATAAGCAGCAGGCTAAGGAAATAACAGATGTGTTGCAGTTTGGTGGGAAAGTGAGGAGACCAGGGCATGAAAGTATCAGTCTCTGGGTTCTAGGCAATCAGTCATGGTAGCTGAAGTGATGGCTGAAACTGGATATAGGGTCAAGACTGGGCCAAGGACAGGACTGAAACCAGGGTCTGAGGATAGGCTGTGGGTCAGAACTGGGGTCACAGTTCATGGACTAGTCAAAACAAGGTTGTAGTCAGAGTCAGGAAGGAGGTCAAAGGCTGAAGCCTCATGGGAGCCAGTCTAAGGTCTGTGGGGCAGGAGGCACATGGAAAGTTAGAGTAGAAACAGGGCTGAAATAGGATCTGGCTAGGGCATGGACTATGTTAGAGCAGGCTGGAACAAGGCTCAGGCAAGGTGGGGCAGGAACAGAAACCAGATCAAAGGCAGACTGGAAGCCTAGGGAGTCTCTGACATCCCAAGGCAGCAGGAGGTTTCCCGGCTGAGTAGTGCTGTTGCACAGGCTAACTTGCACTCTGGTGGGCTCAGTGAAATACCTATGCCTGGGGTTCATGTGACCCAGGGCCAGATCAGGGGTAGGTTCATAGACTCATAGACTTTAAGGTCAGAAGGGACCATTATGATCATCTAGTCTGACCTCCTGCACAATGCAGACCACAGAATCTCACCCATCCACTTCTGTAACAAACCCCTAACCTATGTCTGAGTTACTGAAGTCCTGAAATTGTGGTTTGAAGACCTCAAGCTGCAGAGAATCCTCCAGCAAGTGACCCGTGCCCCACGCTGAAGAGAAAGGTGAAAAACCTCCAGGGCCTCTGCCAATCTGCTCTGGAGGAAAATTCCTTCCCGACCCCAAATATGGAGATCAGTTAAACCCTGGGCATGTGGGCAAGGCTGCTGGAGTATGCCTGAGGGAGGAATCAGGCAGGTTCTTCAGGAGGGGTGAGTTATGGCACACATTGAGAATCTGGGGATGGGTGTGCGCAAGCCCACTCACATCTAAAGGCCCCTCCCTCCAGCCTAAGGGGAGGAGCCACCAGAGCCAGATCCCAAGTATATTTGGGGGACAACAAATAAGAAAACAAGGATGGGAGTGAGAGTCATAGGATCAAAAGCAGGGAGACAGATGGGGACACTGCGCAGAGAACCCCAGACTTCCCACTGCTCCTCAAAGGCATCCAGAGAGCCACTGGACATGGCCCAGAGGAACTCTGCCTAGAGATGTGACCTAAGGAAGGAGCGGAAATAAGCCCCACAGTCACAGAGCACTTCCTTGTCTAGCATCCTTCTCCTGGTATAACAGATGGCTACCTCATGACCCCAATGCCAGGAGGAGGTTGATGAGGAGGTCTTGCAACTTCCTGGGACCATGGATGGGGTGTGCGAATATCAGGAGGTGCAGGGTGGGGGGAGTGCAGGGGAGGGGGAATGCAGCCAGAACCTAAGAAGAAGCTTCTGGACAAGCTGGAAAAGGGGCTGAAACCTGCTACACTCAATATAACTATGCATTAGGGTCTCCCTCTCACTGCAGATGGGGCTGGTGTTGAGAAGGGGGATGAACCACGCCAGGTACACACCTGGGCTCACAGCTCCATGAAGGAGCTGCTAACTGATATCCTGTGGAGATGGACTAGGGGCTGCATATAAGCTAAGCTGGTGGCGGGGGCAGGATGACTGTGGGGCCTGGTGTTCAATAACATTATCGACGTGTGGACACTAGAATTGGACACAGTTACTGGTATCACCCCTGTTGTACAGAGTTAATATTAGTTCCCTGAAATTCTCCAGGTTATAGATCCAAGGACCACTTTTTCTCTCTTAGCCAGTGTATTGCACCTGCTTATCCACCATTTCTGAGTCACTGCATTCCAGGATAAAGCCCCCCATACATGAGCTGCCTTCTTTGATCCTAGATGTATAACTGACTTTTTACTATCATTATTTGCCACATCACCAATTTTTGTGCTACTTTCCAATCTTACCAACAATTATTTCATTATTTCTGACAGAATCCTGATATTGAATAAGATTGGATAAAGAACACTTCCCTACAGGACCCCTTTTAGGAACACCTCAGTTGTATGATGATTCTCTCTATACAATTGTTTTTTATGATCGATCAGTCTTCTTCTCAGAGCTAGATGTTCAGATTCCATAGCCAGAGGACAACCGCTGTATAAAGAAAGACCAGGCATTGTAAACTGCATTCCAGATGTCAAGCTGGGCACTCTTCCAAATGAATAATACAATCACAGAAGATTAGGGTTGGAAGATACCTCAGGAGATCATCTAATTCAAGCCCCTGCTCAAAGCAGGACCAACCCCAACTAAATCATCCCAGCCAGGGCTTTGTCAAGCTCAGCCTTAAAAACATCTAAAAATGGAGATTCCACCATCTCTCTAGGTAACCCATTCCAGTGCTTCACCACCCTTGCAGTGAAATAGTTTTTTCTAATATCCGTTCTAGACTTCCCACACTGCAACTTGAGATCATTGCTTTTTGTTCTGTCATCTGCTGCCACTGAGAACAGCCAAGCTCCATCCTCTTTGGAATCCCCCTTCAGGTAGTTGAAGGCTGCTATCAAATCCCCACTCTCCACTCTTCTTTTCTGCAGACTAAATAACCTCAGTTCCCTCAGCCTCTCCTCGTAAGTCATGTGCCCCAGCCCCGTAATACTTTTTGATGCCCTCCACTGGACTCTGTCCAATTTGTCCACATCCCTTCTGTAGTGGGGGCCCCAAAACTGGATGCAGTACTCCAGATGTGGCCCCACCAGTGCTGAATAGAGAGGAATAACCACTTCCCTTGATCTGCTGGCGCTACTCCTACTAAAGGAACCCCAATATGCTGTTAGCCTTCTTGGCAATAAGGACACACTGTTAACTCATATCCAACTTCTCATCCACTGTAATCCCGAGGTCCTTTTCTGCAGAACTGCCGCTTAGCCAGTTGGTCCTCAGCCTTTAGCAGTGCATTGGATTCTTCCGTCCTAAGTGCAGGACTCTGCACTTGTCCTTGTTGAACCTCATCAGATTTCTTTTGGCCCAATCCTCTAATTTGTCTAGGTCACTCTGGACCCTATCCCTACCCACCAGCATATCTACCTCTCCCCCGCCATCTTAGTGTCATCTGCGAACTTGCTGAGGGTGCAATCTATCCCATCATCCAGATCATAATGAAGATATTGAACAAAACCAGCTTCAGGACTGATGCCTGGGGCACTCCACTTGATACCAGCTGCCAACTAGATATCGAGCCGTTAATCACTATCCATTGTGCACGACGATCTAGCCAGCATTCTATCCACCTTATAGTCCATTCATCTAGTCCATACTTCTTTAACTTACTGGCAAGTATACTGTGAGAGAACATATAAAAAGGTTTGCTAAAGTCAAGATATGTCATGTCCACTGCTTTTCCTGTATTCATAGAGCCATTTATCTCATCATAGAAGGCAATCAGGTTGGTCAGGCATGACTTGCCCTTGCTGAAGGCATATTGGCTGTTCCTGATCACCTTCCTCTCTGCCAAGTGCTACAAAATGGATGCCTTTAGGACCTGCTCCATGATTTTTCCAGGGACTGAGATGAGGCTGATTGGTCTGTAGGTCCCCAGACACTCCTTCTTCCCTTTTTTAAAGATGGGCACTATATTTGTCTCTTTCCAATCATCCAGGACTTCCCCCGATCACCATGAGTTTTCAAAGATAATGGCCAATGACTCTGCAATCACATCAGCCAACTCCCTCAGCACCCTCAGATTCATTGCATCCAGCCTCATGGACTTGTGCATGTCCAGCTTTTCTAAATAGTCCTTACCCTGTTCTATCACCACTGAGGGCTGCTCACTTCCTCCCCATACTGTGATGCCCAGTGCAGCAGTCTGTGAAGACTGAGGCAAAAAAAGCATTGAGTACTTCAGCTTTTTTTACATCATCTATCACTAGATTGCCTCCCCATTCAGTAAGGGTCCCATACTTTCCCTGACCTACTCATATTTTTCACATATTGCTCACATATCTGTAGAAACCCTTCTTGTTAACCTTCACATCCCTTGCTAGCTGCAACTCCAGTTGTGCCTTGACTGATTACACCCCTGCATGCTCGAGTAATATTTTTACACTCCTCCCTAGTCACCTGTCCAAGTTTCCACTTCTTGTAAGCTTTCTTTTTGTGTATAAACTCATCGAAGATTTCTCTGTTAAGCCAAGCTGGTTGTCTGACATATTAGCTATTCTTTTTGAACATTGGAATGGTTTGTTCCTGCGCCCTCAATAAGGCTTCTTTAAAATACAGCCAGCTCTCCTGGACTCCTTTCCCCCTCATATTAGCATCTCAGGGGATCCTGCCCATCAATTCCCTGAGGGAGTCAAAGTCTGCTTTTCTAAACTCCAGGGTCCATATTCTGCTGCTCTCCTTTCTTCCTTTTGTCAGGATCCTGATTTCGACCATCTTATGGTCACTGCTACCCAGCCAAGTTGCCATCCACTTCTATTTCCTCTATCAATTCTTCCCTGTTTGTGAGCAGCACAATAAGAGGAGCATGGCCCTAGTTGGTTCCTCCAGCACTTGCACCAGGAAGTTGTCCCAAACATTGTCCAAAAACTTCCTGGATTGTCTGTGCACTGCTGTATTGCTCTCCCAGCAGATGTGAAGATGATTGAAGTCCCCCATTACAACCAGGGCCTGTGATCTGGAAACTTCTGTTAGTTGTCTGAAGAAATCCTCATCTACCTCATCCTCCTGGTCTGGTGATCTATACAAGATGCCCACCATGACACCACCCTTGTTCCTCTTGCCTCTAAATTTAACCCAAAAACTCTCAATAGGCTTTTATCCAGTTTCATCCTGGAGCTCTGAACAATCATACTGCTCTTTTACATACAGTGCAACTCCTCCACCTTTTCTTCCCTGCCTGTTCCTCCTGAATAGTTTATACCCATCTATGACAGTGCTCCAGTCATGTGAACCACCCCACTAGGTTTCTGTTATTCCATTCACATCATAGTTCTTTGATTGTGCCAGGGCTTCCAAACCTTCCTGCTTGTTTCCAAGGCTTCTTTTGTTCATGTACAAGCATCAAAGATAACTAGCCGATTGCCCTACTTTCTCATTATGAATCAGGAGGCCTCTCCTGTTGCACCCTCCTCCTTATGTTTCCTCCCAGTATCCCACTTCCCCACTTACCTCAGGGCTTAGATCTTCATCCCCCAATGAAGCTAGTTTAAAGCCCTCCTCATTAGGTTAGCAAGCCTGCCTGCAAAGATGCTCTTCCTTCTCTTCGTTAGGTGGATCCTATCTCTTCCTAGCAATCCTTCTTCCTGGAACAATATCACATGGTTGAAGAATCCAAAGCCCTCTGTCTGACACCACCTGTGCAACCATGCATTTACCTCCACAATTTGGTGGTCCCTACCTGGGCCTTTTCCTTCAACAGGGTGGATGGAAAGGAACATGACTTGCACCTCATATTCCTTTATCTTTCTTCCCAGAGCCATGGAGTCTGCAATGACCCACTCAAGGTCATTCGTGGCAGTATCACTGCTCCCCACGTGGAGAAGTAGGAAGGGGTAGCAATCCGAGGGCTTGATCAGTCTTGGCAGACACTTCATCACATCCTGAATTCTAGCTCCAGGCAAGCAGCACACTTTTCGAGTTTCCTGATCTGGATGGGAGATGGATGACTCTGTCTCCCTTAGGAGGGAGTCCCCAACCACCACCACCCATCTTCTTCTTTTGGGAGTGGTAGTTGTGGAACCCCCATCCCTAGGACAATGCATCCCATGCCTTCCAGTCAATGAGGTCTCCTTCTGATCCCTTCTCTCTGATGACCCCAAACCATTCTCTGCTGTAGTATTTGTGCAGAGAGCATGAAAACTGTTTCTTACCTCTATCTGGAGTGGAGGTACATGGGTTCTCCTCTTTCTTCTTCTGGAGGTAATATGCTGCCAATTTTCTTCCTGTTCTGCACTGCCCTCTCTGAATCTTCAGCATGCTGTGCCTGCATTACCAAATGCTGACTTCTATCCAGAAAGTCTTCGTTTTCTCTAATGCAATGCAGGGTTGATATTTGGGTCTCTAGTCCTTTAATCTTCTCTTCCAATACGGAGACTAGCCTGCACTTTGCACAGACAAAGTCATTTCTATCCTCTGAGAGAAAGACAAACATGGCATATCCTGTGAAGGTCATAACAGCTGATCGCTCACTATCCATATAAGAGCCTCTTCAGATGTTGTATTTACTGCTCACAGAAGCCTGAAAGGCAAAAACCTCTATGGGATCTCCGCCCAGGCAAACTCGCTGGCAATCTCCCTTTGTTTGTCACTCACTTGTTTTGCAACTGGGTGCTTTTTTATAAGGCTGCTGGCTCGAAGCAGTTGTCTCATCTCAAAGCCTTCCCTCGAATCAACCACTCAAGGCCCACCTGGAACAAAGCACTCCCAATTAACACTTTTCAAACACCCAACCACATGGTCAAACAGTCACACTTTTCAAAAAATCAATCAATCAATCAATCAAACAAACAAACAAACAAACAAACAAACAAACAAACAAACAAACAAACAAACACATAGTAAAACAGTTCCTGCAACTAGCACAAGTCAAAGAAATGGTCACAGCAGAAAGACACTCAGATATTCACCCTACCAGTGCACAATACAGCCCCACTAATGCAGAGCTCACTATAACTCCTCTTGGATGGTTCCCAGGCAAACTCCCTCTATTTGCCTTTCCTATGTTACTCCCTCAGTTCACAACTGGCTGCAACACACTCCTGAAGTCACTCTGTGGGGAGGAAACGAGGCCAAGCCAATGCATATTTGCAGCTACTCTAGATAGGCCAAAGAATAGCCTGTGGAGCATGGTCATAGAATCATAGAATATTAGGGTTAGAAGGGACCTCAGGAGGTCATCTAGTACAACCCCTGCTCAAAGCAGAATTAATCCCCAGTTAAATCATCCCAGACAGGGCTTTGTCAAGCCTGACTTTAAAAACCTCATAGGAAGGAGATTCCACCACTTTCCTAGGTAACCCATTCCAGTGCTTCATCAACCTCCTAGTGAATAAGTTTTCCCTAATAATCAATCTAAACCTCCTCCACTGCAACTTGAGACCATTACTCCTTGTTTTCTCATCTGCTACCATTGAGAACAGTCTAGATCCCTCCTCTTTGGACCCGCTTTCAAGTAGTTGAAAGCAGCAATCAAATCCCCTTCATTCTTCTCTTCTGCAGACTAAACAATCCCAGTTCCCTCAGCATCTCCTCATAACTCATGTGCTCCAGCCCCCTCATCATTTTTGTTGCCCTCTGCTGGACTCTTTCCAAGTTTTCCACATCCTTCTTGTAGTGTGG
>NC_133770.1:127534254-127544928 GCF_003597395.2 Chelonoidis abingdonii
TCACTTTAGCACACTGGACTCCAGTGTAGAGCACCTGACTCCATTAGAGCACCTGACCATTCAGTCATAGAGCACCTGACTCCAGTCCATGGGATTAAACCCTGCTTCAGTCAGACAGGGTGTGGTAGTTGAAGGAGAAAGGCTGGATTGGAGCAAGTGCAGATTGCAGAAGAGAAGAGTTTGTCCAGAGAGAATAGAAGGTTTGGAGGAGTGCTGCGGTGGATTGGGAAGCCCAACAAAACCCTAGGTAGGGGCACCAGGTTGTATAGAAGAGAGGCGAGAAGCCCTTCACAAGCTGACGGGTATGGAGGAGAGTAACCCAGGGGAAGAAAACCGCTAGTCAAGTGGTTCACCACAACCCCAGGGCCCCTGGGTTGGGACCTGGAGTAGAGGGCAGGCCCAGGTCCCTCCCTCCACTCCCCCTCCAGGACACTAGGGGAGTGATTAAGAACTGGTTCAGAGTCAGCAATATCGCCTGAACCTACCCCAGAAGAGAAAGGCGCGAGACCAGAGAACAGTACCGGCAATTTTGCCACAATACAAATAAAAGGCGAGTGCTTATAAAGATAACAAAGGAGCAGAATCTGATAAGTTTATCTGGGCTAGCATGCATATCTTATTTCCTTACTAACTATTTCTGATCTTTTGTATTTTGCATTAGCACCCTTTATGCTAATGTTTCTTTCCTGGCACCTGTATTTCAACTTTCTTATTTCTGCTTAAAAGTATACACATTTCTTAATCATTCTTATTTTTACAATATAATTCATTCTATTTCACAGTCCCTCCTTTTGGTCAAGCTCGCCAATGACCCAACATTTTACTGGGTTCCATATATTAACCGTTCTTTATCTCTTTGTTCATCAGCAATATTCAGAATCATCATTATAGCACTCTGTTTTGAGGCAGTCACCTGGGTGGCATGCCTTACACGATTTTGATACAACAGGACTAACTGAAAACATACAAAAATTTATTAAGTTCCAAACAGGATAGTCAGGGCTCCCTGAAACAACCAGATTCCTATGCCAGAAAAATTGAACAGGTTACTTAGCCACTTTCATAAAGAACTTGCTCTTCATGGGGAAGATATGAGATTTGTTCTAAGTAGCTACAGCGATCTATTACCTCATTGGTATCGTCAGGTATAAAAACAACATTGTTTTCCAATGAGAGCACAGTCCCTCCTTTGGCCGCCAGCACTATGTCCAATGCCTGAGGTTTTGGAGGGCCACCTGTCGGATCGCCCTTTTCTTTGGCCAGGGCTTTTAAATTTCTCCAGTTTTATTTTGCCATTATTTTAACTACTGCTTGTAACTCAGAGCCTTTTTGCCTGATATATTACTCCCCATAGTGATAAAGGAACTGCCAATAGCCTCTTCCCAGGTGTCATTAGCCTCCATATTGTGTTCAATGGACATGGTCCTCCAGTGAGGTCTGAGGAATTGAGTGGGATAGCCAGGACAGGAACACCAGTTTGAGAGTGGGCTGGAATTGGCTGCAGCCAGCATTTAGAAATAATAAGGGTCTGAGCTCTATCACCCTTGCTGCTGATAAAGATTGTCCTTGTGGACTCCCCAGCTTAAGACACAGCAGTGAGGGACAGGTGCCACCAGAGGCGCATGTTGAGGCAGGGCCCTTCTGGTTCTGACAACCTCAACTGAGGAACTGCAGTACCGGTTTTATGTCCACCAGGCAGCAGGTGCTAGGCTCGCTACTGCTTCTTCTTGGCCTTGCTTTAGGTTCGTTGCTTCTGGCAACCCTCACGAGAAATGTAGATTGTGGTATTGCAGGCTGTTCCTCTACGTCATCTGGAGTCACAAGTGACTCTGCGTGGTCCTGAGGTGGTGATTGGTTCGCTGGGGGTGCTGCATTCTTACACTGTGAAGCATGTATCACTCTGAGATGCCAGATAGTTTAACTGCCCTCTGGGTAGTAAGTAGTGCCTGATGATTCTTTGATGTTCTTTAAGTCTTTTACTACTTCTTCCTTGACTCTGCATATAACAATGGCTTCACACCTTTCTTTTCCTGATGCATAACTTCCTCATTCACACAAACAAATTGGAATACAAACAGTAGTATTTGTATTGAGCAAAAAGTATTGCAAATTAAACCTTGCTAAGTTTTAAAATTAATAACCAAGACAATTTTCATTGAGACCCAGGCCTTCAATGTTTCTCTAATTTACTTAACATAGACACATAGAGGATCCTGTCTCTTATACCTAAATCTTCAAACAAGAGTAAAGACGGCCCAATTTGTAATGCATATGGGAAAACGAACTTTATAGTCCCAGAGTGTTATTTCTTTTGCTGTTTTAAAAAGGGTGGCTAGCAGGATGAAATGAAATTATACTTTAATCCTTATGGGAATATCATAAATCCTGCTCTTACATATCCCCTTTTGACACTAAGATATATTAATTGCCAGTGTCACTTCTATTTTAGTCCGCGTATAAGAAATACTGGGAGTGATTTGGGCCTGTGGCTTGAGCTTTACATACATTTGTTTTGTCCAACAGGACATTTTAAACATTGCAGTTAACACGCACATATTAAAACCAAAAACAATTGGGGGTAGTAACATTAGTATGCTAGTAGTTGTGGGAGACCATCAGAAAATGTTTTACAATGATAAAGCTATGTCATGTCTTCTGCAGTGGCAATTCTAACATGTTCCATTTGCGTGTATAATTGAATGGTTCCGTTTCCCACTTGGTGTTTTTTTCTAGGAACTGTTACCTTTTACCTTTTACCATGTATTGGTAATTTTGCCGTTCAATGCAGAGACTGATAGAGAACTCAGCTAAATCAGTGCTACAGTAAGCTGAGACTTGTTGTGTTTGTGGCAAATAGTAAATGTGATTATTGGTTAACACAGTACTCTACATTACATTTACATTTGTCTTCTGGTGTGGTTACTACACTTTTTAAACACTTTTCCCAGAAATTAACACCTACACATAGCTCATTTACAGTACTTTGTCTCATATTAATTTTATTTCACATACAGGAATCTAGTGAGATGTCTTTTACTACACGGCTTTGGAGCAACAGGCATGGATAAGCATACCCACTTTGAGGAGTCCACTTGGTACATCTCTGGTTCTCAATAGTTTCTCTTTCTCCCAGCCCACTGACTTGAGGTCCAGGGCAATCAGAAAGATCCCAGGTGCAATCTGGGGAGTGGGCTAACCTTCCATTCTTTGCTTCTAGAGCCTGTTGGTGTGTTGATTTTAACAACAATTTCTTCACTTAACAAATTTTGTCTCACTGTAGTGGAGACATACTGCATTATTTTATATTGATAGGTATCAAACAATGATTTTTCCTTTGCTTTAACAGATGCATCTGTTTTTCTGTGATTACCCAAAACATCTTATGTTCTAAATATCTGCATTTCAGTACATTCCTAAGCTATTGCAGTTGTTTTTTTACTTTTCATTGTTTTTGTAATAGGTTGTTCTGTAGCTGGTATTAGCTTTTTCTGATTTTCTGAAAGACAAAAAATAACATTTTCTCCCCCTTTTGGGGTGGCATTGATTATCGCTTAAAAGATTCCTTCTTTTACAAATACCCTGCTGACTGCAGGCAAAAACAAAGGAATTACTCCATATTTTTCTGTGTTTTTGTTCTATAGGCAGGCCAGGTTTTAATGGGTCTACTTTTTAAGGGTTATGGGGAATTATTCCACTGTTTAGTTATTAAATTCATGAGGTGGTATCCCTCAAGTTTTCTTCGTATATAGCAAACCAAATTTGTAATGTTTTTCCTGCTGTGTTAAGCTTTAAGTTTATTCACAGGTAATAGCTGAGAAGCATCATTACCATATTACCTTCAAGGATTTTCCAAAATCATACCACACTATACATTGTTACAGGGGTACTTACTAACATTATAATTTATTCAATGTTTAATATTAACAATAACATTTAGCATCAGATCTCTTAAGGGATCTTGTTATACCATGTATTTTATTTAGGCAATTTCTTTTTGTGCTGGCATAGTTCTCACCTTCCTTTATCAGTTAGGTAATTGCATCAACACAGTCTTGGCTTTGGATTCAAAGCCATCAACAGAGCTTAGAGACTCTGTCTTAAAACACAATCAACTTCCACCAGAGTTTTGATTTCTTTCCAGTTTCAAATCCTGCTTACAAACACACAGAGATCTGAAAAAGAAACCCAGTCTTTTGCGGCTCTTTTTGGAGCCCTATAGGATTTAATTCAGTAGCACGTTTTATTTGCATTCTTTTACCGCTTTCTACAATTACACTAGGGAAAATGCACTTCCTTCATACTACAATTTTTTTTAATTTAGCCATATCAATAGCTAACTGTTTCTTTTGTTCTTACAGAGTTTCATGTCCCTTATCAAAAGTGACAGTTTGATTACAAGAGCCATTTAAGGCTCAGTGTTTTTACATTGCTTCTTTTTTTTGTTCACTCAGCTGTGCTTCAGAGGGTCATTGTTAATTTCTTATTCTTTCACTACAGCTCTTATCTGCTATTGTTACAAAAAAACCAACCAGACAAACAAGAAGACTCCAGAATCTCTCCCTATTCTCCTGATTTTGACTGCTTATTGCAGCCATGACATTTTAAATTTGTAAAGAATCAAGTTACCTTAAGGGTTAAATGCTAAATCCGAAAGCCAACAACACTAATTACCTGTGTCTTGCAAAAAGGTCTGTCAGTTTTGCAACTTTGAATTAAAGAGTCAGTTTTGCAACTTTGAATTAAAGAGTCAAATGAATTTTTAGTTTGCATTAAAACAAAAACAAAACCATTTTCTCACACTAAGAAACAGAGTTTTACAAACCAGATGTTGTTGGTTTGATTCTTACTTTACATTTTCACAGACAAATAGATACAACACATTTTCTTTTCCTTAACATTCCTTTACACTGCTTTATTTTACCTAGCTGTATATATTTGGATTACTTACAGGCATTCTTTTGGAAAAGGGCCCATTTTTCCTTCAGAATGGCTGCAAAGAAACCAAGATTCTCTCTAACATGATCCTTTTTAACATTTTCACAAAGTTTAACTGCTTAATTCTCTCCAGCCTCTGTAGAATTAACTTTTCACTCTTTCATTAAATCACTTGTTTATCTCCAAAATGACACCTCCATGAACTCAAAATTTAATTTTTTTTAAGTATTTTGTTCAGGGATTCATGCCTGCACTTACTGCTTTTCTTACTTCTGACACATACTGCCTTAGGTTCCAACCTCGTTTTTCAGTTTTCATCTGTTGCTTGCTTGCCTTGTCTGTTGCGCGGTCCTGATTTTTCCAATGAACGTTTGTGAGTATATTTATGGCTCTTCACATTTTTTGAAAGAATGTTTAAGGAAAGGGACAAGAAGGGTGGGGGCTAGTTGACGAGCCCACCTCCCTTTCTGTTGTTTGTGGAACACCTAAAGAATTAATTTTTGAGGCAGATAACAAAGAGGAACAGAACAGGGGCTTTTTGTCCTTTTTACAATGAGATGGGAGTATGAAGGGGGTTGGATTGATCTGGGGTAAGGGGAGCGCTCAGTCTGGTGATGGGAGAGGAGGATTTAATTAAGCTTTTATTTATTATTTATAATTGAGAGAGGCGGAGTTTGATTTATGTTCTCTTCTACGATTTTGCCTCTTCCACACCGCTGCATGAAACAATTAACCTCTCCTTTAGCCAATTATTTTAGGTTTGGCCGAGTTTGTCTTTAAGATATCCACTCCGGTCTTTGTTCCAGATTTTAACGTGGCCACTGAGTTTTGGGGCTTTGTACATATGCCAGCAATGCCCCTCTGCTATGTACATCTGGCCAAAACTGGACAGTCACTACGGAAAGGATAAAATGGACACAAATCAGATATCAGGAATGGCAATATACTAAAAACCTGTGGAGAGCACTTCCCCTCCCTGGCCACACTATAGCAACCTTAGGTGGCCATCCTGCAGCAAAAAACTTCAGGACCAGCCTTCAAAGAGAAACTGCTGAGCTTCAGTTCATCTGCAAATTTGAACCATCAGCTCTGGACTAAACAAGACTGTTGAATGGTTTGCCCAATTACAGACCGAGTTTCTCCTCCCTTGGTTTTCACCCTCTACTGCTGGAACAGGGTCTCATCCTCCTGATTGAACTAAACTCGTCATCTCTAGCTTGCTTGCTAGCATATATATACGCCCCTGGAAATTTCCACTACCTGCGTCTGCCGAAGTGGTATTCACCACGAAAGCTCACCGCTCCAAAACGTCTGTTAGTCTATAAGGTGCACAGATTTCTCTGCTGCTTTTTAATAGAAGACTAGTACTTTTGTCCGAGGGCCGCATTACTGACACCTTCCTGTGGCCTTCGGCCCCATCCCAGCTCCACTCCTTCCAATGAGGTCCCGGCACTTCCCACACCTTCCTTGCCCCTTTCCAACCCTTCCCTGAAATCCCCACCCCAAACCTCCACCCCTCCTGCCCTAGGGGTGAAGTAGGAGATAGAACGATTAGGGTGGATGAGTGTGAGTTGTGGCAGCTGAGACGCGGTCAGTCGCAGTGATAGTTTCGACGTGATGGGTTGTAGAGGTAGTCCTGGGGGTGCTCAGGTCGGCGTTGGTCGCGGGGCTCAGGGCTAGGGAAGTCTGGTGTGGTTGTGTGGGTATGCAGGTCTTGGGGATTTGAGAGGTCGGGAAATGGAGGATGTCGTTCGGTAGGTAGGCAGGGGGATCGGAGTGCAGTTAGGGATGATGCGCAGGAGGCTCTACCAGAGGCAGTGTAGGGTCTGGGGTTGTCAGTGGCGATAGGCGTGCTTAGATGCAATGTGATCAGTAGCTCAGCGAGGGTCTGTGAGTTATGCAGCAGGCGGTTGGTAGGTTGCTCTGTGGGGTAGCTCCCCCCAGCTACATGGTAAACAGAGGCGCTTGGCGTCGTTAAGGAGAGATGGTAGCTTGGAGGTGGCTAGAGACAGGCGACGGTGCTCAGGAAGATGGTTGGGCGTGTGCGTGCAAGAGAGATAGATAGAGAGCTCGCGCGAATGTACGATGATCGTATGGTGGAGCTCATGGCAGCTCGTGTGGACAGTGCTTGTGCCAGTCTGGTGGCTTATGGATCCTCTCGGTGGATCGCGTGTTGTGGTTGCTTGGTCTGCGTGAGTGGCGCTGACTGACGGGCTCTGTGTGGGCGAGTGGGGATTGGGTGAGGGTGGATGGTGAGAGTGGTCAGAGCGTGTGCGCTCAGCCGGCTACAGGCAGGAGTGTGGGCTCGAGGGAGCGGGCTGTAGGTGTTGGCACGCTACCAAGGGCAGCGACTGGCCAGCACGCATTCGTTCACGGGCGCAGGGACAGCTACCTGTGCTGCCTCGTCCCTGTCGCCGTGCTGCTTGTAGCCGCTCCAGAAGCCGGCCTCGGAACATGGGGAGGCGCAACGGCCAGGGGGTGTGTGTTGTGTTGCCTGTGTAGGGCAACCCGCCCCCGAGCATCTCCGTTGTCTGGGGAAACGGGAGGAACCGGGCCAATGGGAAGCTTATCTGGGAGCTAGTTTGCTGCTTGACGTAACGAGCAACACACACCTCTCTGTCTCTACTTCTTCCTCCATGTTCTTTTCCGTCTTCCTAGACGCGGCATACGGGCCTCAGCGATTGTCTGCGTCCGAGGGTCCAGAGCTCTCACTCTAGGGTTATGACTGGGGGAAGTGTCGGGCTGGTAGCACTAAGCGACTTCGCGTGTCGTCGCGCCGCGAACGAACTAAACTCACCTTGGCAGCCCACATGCGCAGCCCGCGTCGTGGCCCGCGGCGTGGTTTGAGACCCCTGTCTTAGGACTTTCTGCTGTTCTGTGTCTGGAGAAACTGCAGGTCCACATTACCAGGTATGTGTTTATCGAGTTTTGGAGTGTAAATTACTTTCTCTGACTACCATCTGTGGTCTGCCTAAGGGATGCCTTCTTAAGGGTCTCGACGGCCTCTTTACTGTCACGTCCTCTGACATGGACTTTTGCCATATTTCTCTCTAGGACAAGTGTTTTTGTGGAGGCTCAGCCCCTTGCAACTTACTGTGATAATATCACTAGGTGGAGTGAGCTAGTGCTCGCCCTCTGCTCAGAGTTCACTTTATTCTGACATAAGAAAGCAGAATGGTAGTCGCATTTCATGGAGTCAGGTGCTCTAATTGGAGTCAGGTGCTCTAATTGGAGTCAGGTGCTCTAATTGGCCACAGCTGTTCTAGTTAATCTAAAGCAAACCTTCCTCCCTTGGCAGGGAATAAGGCCCCTTGCTAACACTCTTATGCTGCCCTCTGGCCATGCTGTATCACAGTATAAATAAGATAGTTTGTGTCTTGCATGGTGCTCACATTATCTGGGTGTTATTAGCAGAGCGCTGTGCTAATAAAACAGAGTGGCCTGACAAACTGTGAGTCCTGAGTCTAACTTTGATACTGGGCATGCCTACTTGAGGCATAACTGAACCTTTACTGGGAGACAATCAACAAAACCTAGGCCACTATCTGGCTTGATAGGGCCTCTTCATCGGGGCATTGCCTGGGTGGGGAGTGGCAGGGCTATAGGATCCTTGCTAGGGAACACCAGAACACCTGTACACCCCATCAAACTCAACTTTATTAGAAGTCCCATGGAATCGGAAATAAGCACAGATGATTTAAAAAAAAAACATTGTTTTATCTCTCAATTTACCATCATGTTGGGGCATTCCTTACCCAAGAAATGATTTCTTACTACATGAAACAAATGCCACTTACTATTTTATTTACCCGATGTTTTTCCATAGTGCCCATCATCACAGTATTCACGTATTGCTGAATCATCAACTCTTCTTAGCCGTTCCTGGCATGTGTCCTGTCCAAGTAATGGCCCAGCCTGACCCCATTTAGCTTGAGATCACAGAATCAGCTGGTATGGCAGCAAGCCACACCAGTTCCCCTTGAAACTTAAGTGACAGCACTACTCTCATAAATATTAATAGTTTTAGTCTCTTCCATTATTATGCTGGTTTGGAATATAAGAAAAACAGAAAATGAGACAGATGGTGTGTGGGACAGAAAGTACAGAAGTGAGAGAGACTGCAGAAATGGAAAATGCCATTGCTAGGAAACATTAAATTTAGTTTGAAAATGAGTCAGGAGCTGGTTGACATTTTCTGGAGATAAGCAGATGCCTGTGCAATTAATCCACATCAGGCTGGAATTCCACTAAGTATTCACTCTTATTATGTATTTTTGTGAGACAGCCTAAACAGTATCCTCTCTTCTCCATTTAGGCCTTGCCTACACTAGACAATTAAGTCGGTTTATGTTTGGTCAACATACAGCCACCACAGTAATTACTGCAGTTTTTCATGTCCACACTACCCTCTTTCTGTCAGTGGTGCACGTCCTCTCCAGGAGAGCTTGGTCCAACTTAAGTGGAGCAGTGTGCCGGGCCATCCCTACCCATATACAAAGTACTCAGCTGCATAGGACACCAGGAAATTTGAGGACTGAAGAGAGCCAGGCATGCACTCACCGGTGGAAGTGCAGCAACCTGGCCCCAGCCGTGCCGCTAGTGTGTGCTGGGGGCAGTTTCCCCTGCCCCCCAAGCCAGCCCCGCCCTGTGAGGGGGCTGCTTATGGCCCCAGAATAGCTAGGGATGTCCCTGGAAGTGTTAGCCCTGCTGTCAGGTGCCGGAGCCTCACTGCTGGGCACTGACAGATCAGACAGCAACCAGCAGCAGGGCTCACAGCTGTGACCTCCATGCGGAGCTGACAGGCGATGTAAGTAATGCAGTGTCTACACACACACTACATCGCCCTAACTACATCGAACTAAACTCTACGCTGCTCATGGAGGTGGAGTTACTTGGTCAGTATAGTGGGGGACTTACAACAGCGGGCGCAATGCTGCAGTGTAGACACTTACAGCTGCCTTACGTTGACCTAACTCTGTAGCGTAAATGTGGCCTTAGTCCTCATCTTCTAGGTGCAGGAGCTGGTTCTTTGCCTATATCTGAGGAAGGACCATAGGGGATCCCTGGCAGTTGAGATGGTAAAGGGTTCTGAATGAAACTATTTCCCTCTCTTCTCTCCTCCCAGAGAACTGATACTACTCCATCAGAATCATATAACTGACTGTGTCCAGGGGAAGACCCAGAAACAAGCCATAATTTGGGGAATCTATAGAACGAGGGATTACATCCTGAAAATTAATTAATCTGAAAAAAAACTTAGGAATCCTGGTAGATAACCAGCTGAACATGTCTTCCCAATGTGAGGCTGTGGCCAAAAGGGTAATGACAACTAACTGAAGTTTCCAGATCACAGTCCCTGGTTCTAATGGGGAACTTCAATCACCTTTACATCTGCTGGAAGAGCAATACAGCCATGCACAGACAATCCAGGAAGTTTTTGGAGAGTCTTAGGGACAACTTCCTGGTACAAGTGCTGGAGGAACTGACTAGGGGCCATGCTCCTCTTGACCTGCTGCTTACAAACAGGGAGGAATTAGTAGGGGAAGTAGAAATGGGTGGCAACCTAGGCAGCAGTGACCATGAGATGGTTAAGTTCAGGATCCTGACAAAATAAAGAAAGCAGAGTAGCAAAATATGGTCCTTGAACTTCAGAGTAGAAGACTGACTCCCTTAGGGAACTGATGGGCAGGATACCCTGGGAAGCTAATATGATGGGGGAAAGGAGTCCAGGAGAGCTGG
>NC_133770.1:127545028-127604714 GCF_003597395.2 Chelonoidis abingdonii
TTGGCCAGCAACTGCCACAGTAGTCCCAGCAGCTCCAGGTGGTGGTGGTCTGGTGTCCAGGCAGGAGGGACCCCGCTCAGAAGGTGTCCTCAGCAACAAGAGCCAGGGTCCCTCACTTCCCCCCCTCTGGGAAGCAGGCCAGCAGCCCCCCACCCCAGGGCTGTAGGTGGAGTAACAGCAGGAACCGAGGAGGGGGTGGAATCTACTAGCCAGCCAGTAATTTAGGATTAACAATATTGATAATAAAGTAAAAATTCAGCCTTTTTATGCTTAATTGGAGAACTAACACAATAAAATGCTTACATTAGTTCATGGTATTTTGTCTGAGTAAAATTTGGGAATACCAAAATCTTATGATCACAGAATAATTTATCTGAATATTGACAGAATGCATTCGCTCTTAACCTCTAAGATATAATAAATTGTGTTCTTATTAACATATTACCCTAACTCATCTAACCCAGCCAAACTAATGTCTACAAGAGGACCATGAATCTTGTGGGTGAGAAGAGATAAAAGCAGATGCAGTAGTAATAGAAGTAGTAAAAAAGATTCTAATCTATAATGATGCACATGGTACTTCCCAGCATTCATTTTCCCAAATGAAGTTTGCACACAGAAATGTTTAATGTTTCAATACCAGCAGCGTCACCAATTTGTGAGTTCATATGTTGGCTGGCTGAAGAATTTATGTCATCTGAAGAGTGGAACCCTAAAAATATTTGTATAATTAACTGCCTTTAAAGAATGGAGTAACCACCAATACAGCATATATCTCATTTATCCTCAGGCATTCAGGTCTAGTCTATAATAGTTTTAATGAGCCTCAGGAACTGTCTGGTTGAAAAGTTAAACATCATGTTCCTTCACTCTTTCCACCTAAAGCGATATGTTCCTAGAATCTCAGTCACTTACAATTACTTAAAATCACTCATTTAATTTCTTAGAAGTAAAAATATTTATCCATTCTGTGATTCTTGCAGTAATATTTAGTAATTAAATACTGAGTGATAGAGTAACTTAGCATTGTTTTACTTAGTAATGGAATGCAAAGTCCTGCCTGCCCATATAGGTGCATGTTACCTTTGAAATAGCAGCATTAATGCATGTCTGTATTCTGATTGTGTATGGCCCCATAGACTAAGGGTCTGCCCATGTACATAAAGTGCATTTCTGGTTCACGGGGCTAGGGTATTGAAACACAAGTTCCAATACTTAGCCCTGGTCTACACTAGGGAGGGGTTCGATCTATGTTACGCAACTTCAGCTACGTACTTAGATTGACATACTGTGGTGTCTTCACCACGGTGAGTCAACTGCTGCCACTCCCCCATCAAGTCTGCTTGCATCTCTTTATCGTGTCTAGACTAGATACTGGATCAATCACTGCCCGCCTATCCCTTATACACATTGTCCCTTGTCAGTGACTGAGTGCCCTCCCAGGACTCCAGAGTCAGCATTCCAGGGTCTCCAAAACTCAAAGGACTATGAGGTGGGCTGTTCATGGGTTTAGTGGAGAGTTATAGTTGGGGAGGAAATTTTCCAACTGTGATGGTTCTTGGAGCTTTGTTTTTTCTTTTTGTTTTTTATTGATGGGGGCTCGTCTAATCAGCCAGCATTTATCTGTAATTTAAAGTAATACGGAATTAAACACCCTGGAATTAAAAAAAAAAAAGTTAAAAGGAGGGGATCTAGTGATTGGGCATGTTCATAAAAATGAACCTCATTGAATTCTCCAGATGTGTAAGGAGTTTATGTAGCCAGCATTTGGCCGTCCAGACTCACAGGACAAACCCGTCTAAAGGGAAGGACACTCCAGTATTGATGGAGTCAAGGAGGCAGCTACATAGAGGACTGTCTCCCGTATTGCCCTAGTGCTATCCTCTCCTCTGGATCTGTGCTGCCATTAGCAGTGTTCTATGGAGTAATATATGCCATCTTGTGCCAGCAATGCCCCTCTGCCATGTATATTGGCCAAACTAGACAGTCCCTATGTAAAAGGATAAATGGACACAAGTCAGATATTAGGAATGGCAATATACAAAACCCTGTAGGAGAACACTTCAACCTCCCTGGCCACGCTATAGTAGACCTTAAGGTGGCCATCCTGCAGCAAAAAAACTTCAGGACCAGACTTCAAAGAGAAACTGCTGAGTTTCAGTTCATTTGCAGCCAACTACAAAAGCAGTTTCTCCTCCCTTGGTGTTTATACCTCAACTGCTAGAACCTCCTCCCTTGGTGTTTATACCTCAACTGCTAGAACCTCCTCCCTTGGTGTTTATACCTCATCCTCTCTGATTGAACTAACCTCATTATCTCTAGACTGATTCTTGCTTGCATATTTATACTTGCCTCTGGAAATTTCCACTACATGCATCTGACAAAGTGAGTAATCACCCATGAAAGCTTATGCTCCAATACTTCTGTTAGTCTATAAGATTCCACAGGACTCTGTTGCTGTTTACAGATCCAGACTAACATGGCTACCCCTCTGATACTATTGATTTTATGTTATTCTTAGTATACAGACATAAATAATTATTTATGCATAGCTTTCTACAACAATGTGACAATTCTCAGTAATTCTAAATATAGTTTGGTAATCACTAGCAAAGAGAAGAAATTACTTTATTGTTGTTAACTAATTAAGAAAGGAAAAAATTCTTCCCTGTGAGTGTTAAGCATTAAATATTGGTCCTGTAAATATTGCCAGAGATAGGATACCAAATAAGAGGTCTGATCCAGTATGGAAATGTATGTACTTACATTTTATATTTCTTCCTATGGAAGCAGGTACTCTGAGATTTAACAGTATGCCGTGACAATTTTTTCTTTTAAATCACTTTACAGTGTTCTATTCCCATATCAAAACAGAGTATTATTGTTATTTTTGGACAGTATTTCTATACTTCAAGGTATTGCACAATTAGATCCAAATGCTCCAATTTCACTCTCTGTGCACCTGTTTGGACCTGCCCTTTCCCAAAGAAGCTTCATCTTTAAAAGCTAGGGGCTCTGTAAGGTGAGAGTAACTGTTTATAGGAAGAATTTTATGGTTTCTCCCCACACCCACACTAGCCCTTCCTTCAGTTACTGCAGTACCAGATGCATTTAATTATTGCCATAAACCTTAAACACTACTGCATAGCCATTTCCCCTTTAGCAAGACAGTGTGCGTGAAAAAAGTAAACAGATTGTATAACAAAGTGTTCTCTAGCTGTCAGCAAGGGCTTTGAAAATAAAACACTTCCATCTCGACTCACAATTGGCTGACAGTCGGCACATAATGAATAATAGCTCCTGGGGACCAGCAGAAAGATGTGTGGGAAAACTTTAATTAAAAGCTTGTCAGTACAATGTTACCTGGGTGACATCACCTGACTGAAATCCTGCTGCTGGGCTTTGTTGTCTGTAGGATCGCAGGTAGCGTGCTTGTTTTGCTGACAGCAAACAATTCAAAAAATACTTTAAAACACTGGGAGAAGAAGCTCTGCTGCCAGTAAAATACAATCCATTTGTGGTTTTCTAATTTTCTAATTAGCTGCTGTAGAAGGCTTATACTCTCCCTCTTCTTCGTGGGAGGAGAGTGACAACCATTTTTGTGTAGCTCAGACTGTATGATTAACTCTTGGTTATATATTTTTCTTTACATTCTGTGCCAGTCTTTAGAATATTCTATGAAAAATATGCATTCTGAAATAGAATACATCTCCAAATATTGATAGCTGGGAGACATGACTTGAACCAAAACTACAAGCTCAGAAGTTCACAGCCTGAACCACTCTCTAACAAGGGCCAAATCTGAATACCAGAGCCAACCACCCCAAAAAATTAGAGGGGTGACATTCAGAGTTGGGTTTTAAACCTCCACACTGGGAGTATTCAAATAGGAGAGTTTGCCTTGGAGCCATCGCTAGTACAAGAACATGTAGTCTTTGATTAGTAAAGAATAATCATTAGGGATTTGATTCTGCCCCATCCTTTACTCATGCTGAGTGGTATCTAGTACTGTGAGTAGTCACATCAATTTCAATGTGACTTTTCCATTTAACAGATAATGGTACTACTCAGTGAAAGCAGGAGAGCTAGAATTAGGTCTCAAAACTGTAAGTAGAAATACACACACACACAAAAAACTACTTACTTATAGCTATCATTTGAAATTATTAATAGCATAACCTTGACCATTCCGAAATAATTTGCAATAATGGAGACTAATTTCTACTAGTTATTTGACTAGTTAAATACTTATTAGTTCTTTTATGGTCTGATCCAACTCCCATTAGAATCAGCATGAGTTGTTCCTTTTGTGACACTGTGCCCCATAATGCTTTATGGGAATATGACATAACTGGAATATGTTTTGTGCTGCCTGTGCCATGTAACATATCTCTGTAAAAGTTATGGTCTACTATATCTATTCATCCTATTTGTACACATATATCATTTTGTACTTGAGGTTAAGAAGATTGGCTCTATACTTACTTAGAAAACAAGCAAGCTTTGTGAGGCATTTGGTCAGCTTCTTTAGGAAGGAATTCACAAGGTTAAGTATCCAATCAGGAAGCACTTGGGGAACAATGCATCTTGGAATGCTCCAATCCACATAAGAAGTCTTCCGGGGAAACATACAAGATACCATGTGGACAATGGCTTCTGCCTGTAAAGACTGTGAATCATGCATGGACATGTGACTTGCCCATGTGACTCCAGAACTCCATCTTGGAGCTGGACTTTGCATAGGAGTAAGGAAGGTGGTCTCCACCCACAAGAGAAAGTCTATTTAAACCTGTGGGAGACCCCTTCATTTTGTCTTCAGCTGGCTAAAGAGGGAGCCTCTCCACCCCTTAGGATACTTTAAGGAAACTGGAACGAAGGACAGTAACTACAGGGGGTGTGAGTGATTGCTGGACCCAGGCTAAAAGGAGATTAGTCTGTAAAAAGGAGCATTCTGGAACTGGTGAGGATCTTATCTGTATTCAGTTTGATTAGACATAGATTTGTGCATTTTATTTTATTTTGCTTGGTGACTTACTTTGCTCTGTCTGTTACTACTTGAAACCACTTAAATCTAATCCTTACTGTCTGTATTTTAATAAAATCACTTTTCACTTATTACATTAACTCAATATGTATATAACCTGGGGGAGACAAACAACGTGCATATCTCTCTATCAGTGTTACAGTGGGTTGAACATTTATGAGTTTACCCTGTATAAGCTTCTATACAGGGTAACAGATTTATTTTTGGATTAGACCCCATTGGAGTTGGGCATTGAGTACATAGACAGGAACACTTTAGTTAGCTGTTTTCAGTTAAACCTGGCAGCTTTGGGACAAGTAATCCAACTTGGGTCTGTGTGGAGCAGATGGAAGTGTCTTGGGTCCAGAAGACTGGGTGCTGAAGGTCTTAAGCTGGCAGGGAAAAGCAGGGGAAGAAGTAGTCTTGGCTTATTGGTGCAGCTTTCAAGCGGGTTTTCTGTGATCCAACCCTCACACCATTGACTTTATAGTGGGCACTGCTGAGGCCTATCCAAACAGGAGTAAAGTCCTATGGGCATTCTATTAACTTTAATGATTTGGATCGAGGCCTTCTTATGACTCAATCCTTGCTCCTGAAGTCAGCGTTAAATTCCACTGATTTTATTTGGTGCAGGATGCAGGCCTTCATTGAAGTTAAGTGCATTTTCCATTATGGCTCTTTCCTTGATTTCCTCATCTTTATATACAACAAGTAATTTCTCAACATTTATTGTAAACTTATACTTTAATTTATTAGTGAAACAAAAGGTAAGCAGCAAGGGTTTTTTTCATGCATGTTAAAATACAAAATGTATTCATTTGCAAGTATAATGTAACAATGACTCAAGAAGAGCATATATGCCATTGAAAAAACATCAGTAATCATGGGGTGCATTGTGAGCCTGAAGGCATTGTTTTCTACTACTTCAGCATCGATTTGTCACTTCTATTCCCAGGCCCATCAGTTTGGAGGGCTGAGAGATATCTCATGCTTCCCACATCTCAAAAGATGTAATTGATTCATATATTGATTTTAAAAATATCCCATCCAATCTACTAAGTAGTAGACAATTTAAACAGAAACAGTATACCGTATGTGAAAAGAAAACATATACTTTCGTTTTGTTATCGGTTAAAATATAAATAATTATTAGTCATTTTACTAGTCATAATGATTTGACAATGAACTTTTCATGGAAATGACTTAGTCTAATTACGCATTATATATAGTAAATACATTACTTATTGTTTTATTGAGGTTTATAAGACTTTTCAAAAGTATGGTTCAGTCCAATGCTTCATAAATTCTACCTTGGGGCTACTGCTATGTTTGGAAGCAGGCAGTGAATTTAGTGATATATGTTATATAACAATAAAATGAGTCATAGTGTTTATATATTGTGTACTCAAAATAAGAATAATGTATTGCATAAAACCAGTGTCTTGCATATAGGCAACTCCTATGTCATTTACACGCATTCTACTTAAGTTCATGATGCTTGCCTTACTCCTCTTCCTGAATTAGTGAACTTCACAACAGAAATTACAAGTCTAGCTGTGTGGAGTTCTTTGCCAGAGGCTGATGCCTAAATAATCCCTCTTATCCCCCCAAAACCAGTCAAAGCACTGCCTCCTCACTAAAACAGTCCCAAATATCAAGTTTTTTAGTTAAATAATAACTAAGTAATTGGGACTTGGATGTTCAAGTCCCATAGATAGCTTTTGAAAATCTCAGTTTTAACTGTGCTAGTGATGTAGTGTAAACAGGACTTTTAAAAAGCTATAAATAAATCATCAAAGCAAAGTAACTTGTGCACAGTTGTTGGTCTTGAATTATTAAAGATGTAAAAATCTTAAAATCTCTCTCTTTTTGCAATAGATTTTGAATTGTCTATGCATGCATGAAATTTCATTATTTGCATGATTTGATGTAGCTAGGGTCTACAAACCATCCACAATAGTAAAAAATTATTGTGCAATTTCAATGAGGATTTGAATTCTCCATGAAACAGGGTCACACTGGCCCTTGAAAATGAGTACATCTACTTATGTTTTAAGAGCAGCAAAAGAGGCCTGTGGCACCTTATAGACTAACAGACGTATTGGAGCATGATGCATCCAACAAAGTGGGTATTCATCCACGAAAGCTCATGCTCCAATACGTCTGTTAGTCTATAAGGTGCCACAGGACTCTTTGCTGCTTTTACAGATCCAGACTAACATGGCTACCCCTCTGATACTTATATTTTAAGGTGAAATATCTTGAAATTTATAATAGGTATTTAAATATGTATACAGAATTCTACTATAAGAATGCACAGTTGACTGGTTATTACAGTTATGTGTATTGTAAAGCATGGAAAAGTAGAAGCCAATTCACAGTTGTTCACATCTATGAAACATGGAAATCTCCCTGTCTGAAAGTACCATTGCACCCAGACTCTTTTAAAATGAACTTTAACTGACTATTACTGAATGTAGGCACTTTTAAGTGTTGCCAGCTTCATTCTCTCAAATGGTACCAGCACCTAGCCTGGCCACTATAGTTTTGATTCACTGTGTCTGACAGGGTTGACTAAACTATCACTGAAATCCCACCTTATCAACACTAAATAGTAAAGAAACTCACTTCTTTAGGGATATTTTTGGCTAAAATTATTCAGTTTGGTTCAGAATTTCCCAAAACATGTTCCTGTCATATCTTAAAAAATATGAAATATTATACATGATTAACAGCATTTATCTCATATTTCTCCTGGCTTTCCTTAATTCTCTTCTGTTGAATCAGCTGAGGAATCCATTCACTTTGGAATTTGCTAAAATGAAAAGCAGAATTTACTCACAGTACTGCTTCATGCAACACAGAGCATTTCAAATGGAAACTCTTTCATGTGTTTGTATTTGTTTTGGCTTGGAGAATGTCATCATTACTTCATTCTTTCCAGTCACGTACTCTTACAACATTATTCAAGAGCTGAAGCTTAAGAACAAACAAACTTTGCAGCCAACCAGTAGTAAATCTACAGTGCAAGGACGGAGAAAGTCAGGGGAAAAGAACATGCTAATTGCTAATGGTTTGGTGGTTTCAGTCCAGTTCCCAGTAGTCAGGCATTCTCATGCCAAAACCTACCACAACTGCCATGCTCATCAGGGAGGCCAAGGACAGAATGGGCCATGAAGACTTTAGTATTCACTTTCTCTCCAGAAGAGGTCCCTGGAGGCCAATGCATATTGGTGGAACACTATGAGAAAGCATGCTGTACTTGGACAAGTAGAGAACTTCAGTCTCCAGAGCTGTTGGCGTCTTTTACAAGCATTAATTTCACATGGAAACATGTTAAAAAAATTAAAACCCACTATTAAAGTGTTTGAGAGTGTTGGTATTTTCATGACTGTTTAGTTTTTCTCTATTATTATATTTCACCCTAATTTATATAGAGCACAATTAGATTTGTGTATGTAATGACATCACCCAGCCAATTAGATATATTTCTGTTCTGCAAAGATACAGGAATATGAATGAACCCTTGTCTTTTTAATAAATTCAATGTCTGGTAAAGCACTGGGCTGAGTCTCAGAAAATATATGTTCAATTCCTAGCTCCGATTCAGTCTTCCTGTGTTACCTTGAGCAAGTCACTTAGAAATACAATGTGCTATGCTTACTCCCACACATTCTTCCACTGAAGCCAATAGGTCTATTTATATGAATAAGGGCTCCAGTGCTATAAATGGGAGAAGGGGAAAATATTTCAGGCTGACCCCTGTACTCATTCAGCCTATATCCTGAAGCATGAGACAGAGATTCAGAAATTATATCATTATGTGAGATAGTAGACAGTAGGGCCTGGATCCACAAAAGGGACCTAGGCATTGGAATGTTGAACATTGTGGTGCCTACTTCAAGGTTCCTCCGCCACTCTGAACTTTAGGGTACAGATGTGGGGACCTGCATGGACACTTCTAAGCTTAATTACTAGCTTAGATCTGGTAACACTGCCACCATCCATAAATTTCAGTGTCTGGAACACTTCCTGTCCCCCAAAACCTTCCCCTCCCTGGGCAGCCTTGAGAGGCTTTTTCACCAAGTTCCTGGTGAACATCGATCCAACCCCTTGGATTTTAACACAAGGAGAATTTAACCATCCCCGGCTCCTTTCTCCCACCAATTCCTGGTGAGTCCAGATCCAATCCCCTTGGAACTTAAAACAAGGAAAAATCAATCAAGTTCTTAAAAAGAAAGCATTTAATTAAAGAAAGAAGGTAAAAATTATCTCTGTAAAATCAAGATGGAAAATACTTTACATGGTAATCAGATTTATATAGCCCAGGGGAACTCGTCTAATGCCTGTAGGTAAAGTACGCAAAGAGGTAGAGAATCTCTCTAGCAAGGAAGATGGGTTTAGTTTGTGGTTGGCTGGGTTTGTTGATGCTTTGACTTATTGAGTCGTCGTGTCTAGTCTTTACAAGGTTGAGAACATCAAAATAAACTAACTACACCGGCCTGGCTGTACTTACAAATGTTGAAAATGAGAGACTTGAGTCAGAAAGATTGGAGAGGCTGGATGACGATCTGTCCTTCGGAGGCCCAAAGCGAACAACCCCCAAAACAAGAACAAACAAAGACTTCCTCACAAAGATGTGAAAGTACTTGTCTCTTGATTCGTCTCGGCAGGTGTCAGCCAGGGTCTAGCGTCTTAATTATACAGGTAAAAGAGGGATTAACATACATCTGTTTATGACAGCCTTATCGTTAGTGTCAAGAAGGAAGAACACTACTGCGATCCTCAAAACCTGAGGTTAGGGTATGGCCCAAAGTAGGGTTTTTTGTTTCCCCCTATAAAAAAAAACAAATGGAAAAAGGGGAAAAAAGGAACCCGAGAGGGGTGCTTTCAGATGTGGAAGCCAAAGCCAACTGGCGGGAGAGAAGGACCATAGAAGTTAGTGCTCGAGGCGAGAGGCTGTCAGGAATGAGGGGGGGAGAGACTGGAAGGCCCGGTGGGCCAGCCTCGAGGGAGCGAACTGATCGCATTGTGAGCTCAGCAAGTTGCAGGGAAACAGATAATACAGCCTAGGGAGATAGATGAGAAGTGCTGTCCCAGTAGAGAGCCATGAGAAGGGGCAGGGTAATTCAGAAGTGAACCACTGAGGTGGGTGATGATTGCCTGTGGCTCTGCCAAGACACTAGGAGATGGCTAGGGCAGCAATCTGCCGTAGCACAGCCACGGGAATGAAGTTAAGCTGTTTCAAGGTTTTAGACATCATCTGACGGATGAATTAAGCGTGTTTTGCTAGGGGGCAGAGGATAGGCTCCAGTGTTTGCGCTGGCCTGCAAAACTGCAAATTGGTAAGCTCAGCCTTGAGTGAGAGGCATGTTAGGTGGATCTGGGGTGAAAAAATCTATCAGGGAGGCTATTATCTAGTCTGCTGTGTGCAAGGCAGAGAAGACGGAACTCATAGCTCAGTGCCTTCGAAGGTCCGCGTATGCTAGGTATCATGAGATGCTTACTCACTGAAACCCAGTTTTGAGAAGAAACTGTGTAACTGACTCCTGGAGGAGTGCAGTCCACACACTGAGTTCTCAAGGAGAGAAAAGTGTGAGTGAGGTAACCCCAAATCCGGCCAGTTTTTCAGGTGCCTAATTTTGATCTAAGTTTGGGAAGTAACTGGTGCTCTTTTACATCAAGATGCACGCTCCAATCGCCTGTGATAATGAGGAGCGAGACTCTAAAAATTGCTCAGTGATGAGTTTGTGGATGCAATGCCCCATACTGATTATGGTAGGTGTGGTTTCTCAGTGCTAGGAGACAGACAGCCAGAGTCATGGAAAGCTGCTGAAGAAGTGCATGTCTGATCACAGGTAACGACACCTGAGCTCAAGATAGAGAGGACAGTATCATAGTCCTCTATGGAAAGAATGCAAGGAAAGGTCAAATCAGGCTGGACGGGGTGGAGAGATACGACGTGAAAGCAAAAAGGGACTGGTTTTGTTGAATGTTACAGATCCTAGAGACTGCTCCGCCAAAGAAGGCAGCCAAGTGAAGAACCCTGACAGCCCTTCTGCCAGACCCGGAGGACCAAAATCAGAGAAAGCAGGATTCAAATTAAGAGCCACACAAGGTGTAACACTGGAGGGAAAGGAAAAGCAGTGACTGATTGATGGGAAGAGGAGTAAAAGAACATCATGGGTAATGCCATCAAACTACGCTGTCAAGCAACACTACAACGGACAGTTGGCTCCTCAAACTAGCGAGCTAGGCGCAAAACACAGAGTGCTCGGGTAATATGAAAATACTAATTGTAAACGACATCTGTAGACAATGGAATTGTGATAATTTTGGGAGATAGTTATGTTAGTGAGAACCTTATGGTAACACTGTCTTCGGAATAAAGACCTGTAAACAGAGTAAGCTTGTATCAAGCAGGAGAAACTCATACCAAACTTAGGTATGTGCTGTGTGTGAATACGTGGTAAACTAGGCAGGTCCACTTAGTGGCGCGTGGATAGGTGGATGCACAGAGACTTAAAGACAAATGGCTTTAAGCTAGTTCAAGTGACTACTTGGCGATAAGCTAACAGGAGGGTGCTGCACTACTGTACCTCGAGGGAACACATGCGCGCCTGTGTTTCATCCTATATAGATTGATTGTGTGGTATCCACTCAAGTTGTCATGTCGTAGTGTCGTCCCAGAGGCATAATGCAAATGAGGTTGTTGCTTGATAGTATGATATAGGTGCAATTCATTTTAATAGTTATGAGCCTGAATATGTGTCCTGATGGTGCTTAAAATAAGTCAAACAAACTCTCCAGGACAGGAGGGCATTCCCACCGGTCACACAGGGCAATGTGATGACAAATCTCAGCCCAGCTCCCGGAACAAGGGAAAAAGAACACTGGTAGGCAGTCACTTCCTCTTGCCCTTGGTCAGTTTGGGACTACAAGTAGATAATGCCTCCCTGATTCTGAAGGGAGATTGGGAAGCAAAAGCGGAAAGAATATAGCAATGACAAAAGGGAGAGATATTGGCCATCGGTGCTTTTCTGTCCTACCTCCATCTACAGACACATCCAGCAAGCGACTGAAGCCTTGAATCATAAGAGAAGAGCTGGTGAAGGCAACCAGCCAACTTGTGGGTGAGACAGGGCATCTAAGTATGATGAAGGGCACGTGAAAGTGTTCATTGAATCAGCTTAACCACGTGCGGTGTTTGACTTTCAAATTCATTGTGCATAATCTGAGATTCTTCTGCTTTGACTTAATAATCACTAAAATTTATCCTTTGTAGTTAAAATTGCGTAATTAGTTTAGTTATCACTGAAGCAGTGCATTGTTTGGAGCATTCAAGAACTCCGCCACTGAGAAGACTGCCTAGGTAATATAACTTCCTTGTATTAAATCAATGAATCCTCATAAAACTGCAGTTCCAGTGGGCGCATTCTGGACACTGCAAATGATGGAGGATTCCTAAAGGTTGTGGGACCGGAGATATTGGCTAGAGCATTGGTAACATCCAATCTTGCAGTGGTGCAAAAGGCAATTCACAATAGCTGGGAGCAGCTTCCATGGTAGAGGCTGTGTGTGAACAGCCCGGGAATGGGGGTTCTCACAGCAAAGCAGGGTAAGGCTGGCTCCCAGAGTCAAGGATTGGAGTGACCTAGCAGATTATCGGTCCAGATTACACCAGGGGAATGTCGCACTATATATCTAGTATAAAGTGTTAATGGTTACTTCATACTATTTTTTACAATGCTAAAATATATATTATTGCAGAAGAGAGAGCCTTCCTCTTTTAAGTTACAAAGGATATAAAGATGGCCCATGTCAAAAGTAATTTTGCTTCATTCAATTTGATAATTCTTAATCCTTGGTTGTGTACAAGATGAACTAGATGGCTTGTTACACTGTTCAATATGATTTGAAAGGGAATCTTTTACATACATGGGATAAACACCCATCAGTCTGCAGTAGCAGGTCAATGATCTTTACTAACAGCTAAAAGACCTGAAAAAGAATTGACCAAGCATTGCCTCGTTTGATTTTATATTTCTAGTGGGTATGTCAGACTAGGCAGGATTAAGGCATTTAAGTCAGCTAGGAGTGGTGATCCCATTGTTCTATAAAGAAAAAAAGGTATTTTATTTTAACACTGACATGTCTGAAAATAAAAGTTAATAAAAAGTCGCAAGTCATTCTTGTGACAAGTGTGTGAAATATAAAGAACAGACTCTATATGGTATCATATTTCAAGATGTATTTCAATGACTTCATCAGAAAGTTATACCCTTCCACTAGGAGAAATGATACCTTCGAAAACATGTGTGGCTGCATGTTAAAGTAAGCTCTCTCTCTTCACACACAGCCAAGTAACTTTCTGCTGAACAGGCGCATGAGGAAAAAGAACAGATGTAATTATCAATCATATACTGTCTCTATTCCGGCTCTTGAGATTTACAGTGGAGCAGAACACATTTGTGGAGGGCTATTGGGGCAAATTCTGTTTGTCTTCTTATTTGCTTCCCTCACTGCAATGGATACACATTAATAATTTGAAAGCAGCATTAATTTTGCAGTCATGTTCTAGATGGCCTGAGAGTGCATGTCTAGTCCTGATATGTCTGCTGCTATGCAGACTACTCACAGTAATAGCACAAGTAATGTGACTAGAGGAGGATGCCTAGGAGCCACATAGAGTTTAAGGTAGCACACACTAAAATATATGGACCAACATCATCTATAAACCTTACACTCTATTCCAGAATTTTCCTCAATGGTTCAGTACACAAAGGACCCTGGGAGAGCCTGCAGAGTGCAAATTCAATACTGAGATCGGATTGTATAAAGGCAGGATTTGGCTTCTTGTTTCTTCTCTGTACTTTCTCAGCTGGAGAAACTATATGTTGCACCCATTTTGCACTTTTTCTGTACCTCTTCTTAGATACTACTTTGGTAGAGATAACTAAGCATCTAGACAGATCTCAAACTGCTTGTCAAAGCTGGATAAATGTATTATTATTGTTATTTTAGTGATGGGAACACTGAGGTCAACATTTTCAAAAGTAAGTGGTACATCTATAGTGAAGTCAATGAGAAAAGCAGGTACTCAGCATCTCTGATAATCAGGTCACTTATTTACATTCCTAAATACAGATTAATGTGACTGCATGTTGGTGCCAAATATGAAAATGAAAACCTGATGTTGGGGGGTGGGGGATGTCATATAGTTAATCAGTGTCTGCAATGTGATTAGAATTTAGATCTTTTCAAGACATTATTTTCTCTAACTATTAGTCCATGCTGACTCAATAATACATTAATAAAATTAATATTTTTAATTTGATCAGAAATAAGATTTACTAAGGTGTATGGCATGCAGCTTGCAAAACTGTTTGGCCATCTCTTCAACAATTTATTTCTGTCTACAGTCTTGTATACTACTTGTTACCTCTCTAAAACTCCACCCCACAAAAAAGAAAAACAATTGTTCTGATTTGGGAGAGGTGTTCAATTCTTCTTCAGGTGTTTCACAGTGGTACAGAGAAGGACTGCTATTGCTTGACAGAGTGGTAACATTGAATTGGAAGAAGGGGCATGTTACTGCATATCCTTACCAGAGCACTCCCTTGTGGCATTGCACTGTGCAGCAGCCACTTATGCACAGTTTCCTAGATGGCTTTCTGCTATCTTGCACAGCCTCCAACACCTTCTTGGCTATGAAGACTAAGCCCTCCAGCTATGTCTCTTATAGTTCTATTCCTTCTCTGCATTCAAAACCAATATAAAACAATATATTCTCTCCCATTTTTCCAGGAGATCTACTAGTCAGTACTTTCCCCCTGGCCCTTGCCAGCCTTCTCTTCCCCAGTGAGAGCACCACGCATGCTCTCTCTCTTTGACTGCCCTCTTCAACTAATCAGGACTTTTTTTTTTACCTCCCCGGAGGCCTGCTTCCTGCTCCAGGGGTCTTAATGTGGGCTAAAACTGGGGAGTCAATAGCATATTAACCCGTTCCTGCCTTGCATGGAGACTTGGATGCCCCATTACAAGGCAGAACTTTGTGTTCACAAACTTGAAGGCCATCAACTTTGTTCACACGCCATTATTTGGGCACTGGATAGCTCAGGGGATAGGTAATGGGACAGAGTCGTTCCCTTCTAGGTCACTATTTCTGAACTGTTCAGTAGACTATATGAGATAAACTAATTTTAATCCATTTCTTAGTGGAGAAGTATTCATATCACAGATACTACCATCAGAATTTGGACTCCTTGTCTCCGTAGTGATCCTTCCAGAAATAGTTGAGGTGCAATGGGGAAATAAGCATTGTTATTCCTCTGCCGTTTCTGTTCTTTGGATAAATACTGTGTTTTTCAATGCTACCATTCTGGAATCATTCACAAATATGATATTAAAAATAATGAAACCATCATCATAAAAAAGAACCTAACATAGAAAGAAAATGATTCCCACTTTCCAATTCAGAGACTGGAAATCACCAGAATCATATCAATGATATGGTGGTATGTCGTTGGAAAAAATGACTTGTGGTCAGTAAAAATAGATATTGTTCACACTGAAATGTAGCCTCTGTCTGACTATGCAGTCATTGGAGTAAGCTCATCTCAGCTGCTAATAGTGTCAAACCAGTCAGAACGATGCTGCAAGCCTAAGGGGTAAATATTCACCAAAGTGGGCTGTGTGAAGGATGTGAGGCTAATGCTGCAACTTTCTTCTTGAACTACTGAAATGCAGCTTTACCAAAGCTTGATAAAACTGGATGAAGAGAGGAAAAAAAAGAGGTGAACACCAGTACTTGTTACAGTGGGATCCTATATCATTGAAACTGACTAAAGTACTCAATGCAGAAATAGGCAGCATTTTCACTTGATTTCAAACCAGGATGTATTGCCATGTGTCCCTCACAGTAATGATTCTCATACCACAAACTCATTGATGGGAGATAGTTGTGTTGAGAAGACCTACTCAGCAGGAGTCTATACCACTGGATTTTATAATGCAAGTGAATCAAGTGGATAAAACATTCCTCACTCAGAAGACTGGACAAGTGAGCTAGCCAGTGACTCAGCTGGATCTGTAGTTTGTAGCTGAATATTAGTTCTTGTTAAAGATTGTTTATTCAGAAAAAAAAAGCAGGGGCGTGTTGGGGGAAGATGTTGTGATCCTATGGGAGAAAATTTTGAAATTGTGACCTACGTTCACTCTAAAATCTCAGAACTAGAAGACAAATAAAAATAACCCATTTTAAAATGTTGTGTATGTTAATTTTTTTAAGCCAATCTCATGATTTTTCAGACTTGACTCATGATTTCTAAATGCTTGGCATTGGTAATACTATAAGGAAAACAATTATCCCTAAAGAGTCTCTCTTGCTCTCTGCCTTACTGCAGAGTATCTGCCTAGAGTCTTCCCCAGATCCCACACCTGCCTGGCTTCCTGCTACAGATTAAAAACAAAACAAAACAGTACACATACTGTATGTCTACACAGCAGCTGGGAGGTGTAATTCTCAGCTTGGGTAGACATACACATGTAAAATCTGCTCAAGTTAGTGCCTAGAAAGAGCACTGTGGTTGTGGCAGAATGAGATAGTTCTTTGAGAACATATGCAGGGGGCCTGGAAGGTTTATATTCAGGCAACTGATTTGATCTGCTATCTGTGTTGCTATGTTTAGTATACTGGCATGAGCAGAGCTAGCATAAGTATGTCTATACAATCTGGGAATCACACCTGCTAGCTATTGGGACAACTGAGGTTCATAAATTTCCTCACAAGCATAAGGATTTGCAGGATGCAAAATTTCAAAAGTAAAAAATAGAGAGAAGTCATTGAGGAAGAAAAAGAAAAAACCTGCTCTGAACATTATCAGAAAAGAGGTAATTAGTATATTTATTAATTTTAATAGATAAATAGATAAATAAGTTTTTAATAATGAAACCCACATATTCAATTTAGCTAAAACTGAAGCTCTTGAAATCACTCATGTCCCAACTTGCTCTGACATATAACTTTTGATAAAATGTTAGGTTAACCAGAAAAGACAGATATCTGAGCACAAACATGAGTGGATGAATTTTTTGAACATTTTTTCTAGCCTTTTTTTGACTCACTGTATTTCAAAAATACCTTTATCGAGAAAGTTCACAATAGTCTTGTTCTCTTTGTCTACATGAGACAAAATATCTTTTGCAGTTTTTTTCAGATTCCATAATGGTGGATATATTTATATTTGTTGTCAAGTTCATATAGAAATGCATATCCCTTGTAAGAAAAAAAGACATACTTATTACTTTCATGCACACATTTCATATCTTTACAAATACATATTATTAATATATTGTCTTTGTCTCCCAAGGGATGTGAGGAATGGAGGGATAGTATAAACTTTATAGAGTTATATATCTGTTCATGCTTCAAACACGATTCTAGAGAACGTGGCCATACTGATGACAGATTCTGCTCGATAACAATCCAAAGAAGTGCAGTCCAATGCATGTTCATTTTCATTATCTTGGTCAGATAATGAAAACCTTGGGTTGAGTGATGTAGCTTTCTTTAGAAATTTCACATTAGTAATTTCTTTGTGTTTTGTCAAATCTGAAATGAAAGTCTTCTTAAAATGAACAACATGTTCTGGGTCATTATCTGAGACTGCTATAGCATGAAATATATGGCAGAATGTGGGTAAAACAGAGCAGGAGACATACAATTCTCCTTCAAGGAGTTCAGTCACAAATTTAATTAACTCATTTTTTTTTAACAAGTGTCATCAGCACGTTCTCTAGCAAGGTGGATGAAACTTGAAGGGGCATACAACTGTTTAGCATATCTGGCACATAAATACCCTTGTAATGCCAGCTACAGAAGTTCCATGTCAATGCCTGTTCTCACTTTCAGGTGATATTGTAAATAAGAAGCAGGCAGCATTATCTCCCATAAATGTAAACAAACTTGTTTGTCATAGTGATTGGCTGCACAAGAAGTAGGACTGAGTGGACTTGTATTCTCTGAAGTTTTACATGGTTTTGTTTTTGAATGGAATAATGTAACAAGAGGTCTACATTTGTAAGTTACACTTTCATGATAAAGAGAATGCACTACAATACTTGTATGAGGTGAATTGGAAAATACTATTTCTTTTATCATTTTTATAGTGCAAATATTTTTAATAATAATAATATAAAGTGATCATTGTACACTTTGATCTGTGTTGTAATTGAAATCAATATAATTAAAAATGTAGAAAATTATTCAAAATATTTAATGAATTTCAATTGGTATTCTATTGTTTAACAATGTGATTAAAACTGCAATTTTTTTAATCGTGTGAGTTAACTGTGATTAATCAACAGCCCTAGTTATAGCTCTTTAAGTATTTATAGAATAAACAAATAGTGGTTGTTAGCCCTAAATCTAGATACCTGGGTTTAGAACTAAGGAAAATAATATTCATTTCACAAGGGGATAAAATTGAACCCCAAGTGTCAGACTTTAATATGGTTCTAATAGTACAATCCAGCTGCTCAGATGAATGCATATCTTTTGCTTGGTACATGTTTGGGAAGATGGGAAGATAGTTCACTGATTGCGGACTGGAGCTACAGGAAAATCAAGAAAAAATGGCTGCAGTGAACCATTAGGGATTATATTCACAAGGATTGCTTACTGGGGTGAATTTTGAGCACTAGATCACTGTTTCTTGAGATTCATTGCAGTATAATAGAAACCTAATGGCAAGAATTTAGATTACCTAATCTTTGTGTTCAGTCAGGCATGTCATCTGCAAATTTTCATTAAAGAGAACATGAGGGAGGAAAGGTTGCACCCGAGATTAATTTATTAGGTTCAATTCGTTACTCATGTAGGTGTTTAGAAGGTGATCTGCTGGGGAAAATGTATCTGGTTAGAGAATAAAGGAGCACTTTTATTTAACCCAAGGTTTTATTTAGTCTGTTCAGGAAAAAAAACGAACAAAAAACAGACTTTGTATTACTGTGAGGCAAAGCTAACATTGTACAGTTAATTTCACATAATTATTAGGGCTGTTGACTAACAAAAATAATTGTGATTAATCGCAGTTTTAAGTGCACTGTTAAACAACAGAATACCAATTGAAATTTATTAAACATTTTGGATGTTTTTCTACATTTTCATATATACTGTATTCTGTGTTGTAATTGAAATCAAAGTGTATATTTTTGTTTACAAATATTTGCACTGTAAAAATGATAAAGAAAAGAAATAATATTTTTCAATTCACATCATACAAGTACTGTAGTTCAAACCTTTTGTTGTAAAAGTGCAATTTACAAATGTAGATTTTTTTGTTACATAATTGCACTCAAAAACAAAACACTGTAAATTTTCAGAACCTACAAGTCCACTCAGTCCTACTTCTTATTCAGCGAAGACAAATATGCTTGTTTACATTTACAGGAAATAATGATGCCTGCTTCTTATTTATAATGTCACCAGAAAGTGAGAACAGGCATTCGCATGGCACTTTTGTAGCCGTCATTGCAAGATATTTATGTGCCAGATATGCTAAACATGCATATGACCCTTCATGCTTTGGTCACCATTCCAAAGGACATGCTTCCATGCTGATGATGCTCGTTAAAAATATAATGCATTAATTAAACTTGTGACTGAACTCTTTGAAGGAGAATTGTATGACCCCTGCTCTGTTTTACCTGCATTCTGCCATGTATTTCATGTTACAGCAGTCTCAGGTGATGACCCAGTACATGTTGTTCATGTTAAGAACACATTCTCTGCAGATTTGAGAAAACATAAAGAAGATACCAATGTGAGATTTCTAAAGATAGCTACAGCATTCGACACAAGGTTTAAGAATCTGAAGTGCCTTCAAAATCTGAGAGGGATGAGGCATGGCGCATGCTTTCAGAAGTCTTAAAAGAGCAACACTCCAAAGCAGACACTGCAGAACCCAAGCCACCAAAAAAGAAAATCAACCTTCTTCTGGTGGCATCTGACTCAGATAATGAAAATGAACATGCATCAGTCTTCACTGCTTTGGATTGTTATACAGCAAAACTGTCTTCAGCCTGGACGCATGTCCCCTGGAATGGTGATTGAAGCATGAAAGGACATATGAATCTTTAGTGCATCTGGCATGTAAATATCTTGTGACACAAGCTACAACAGTGCCATGAGAATGCCTGTTCTCACTTTCATGTGACAGTGTAAAGAAGAAGCGGACAGAATTATCTCCTGCAAATGTAAACAAACTTGTTTGTCTGGGCAACTGGATGAACAAGAAGTAGGACTGATAGGACTTGTAGGCTTTACAGGTTTATATCATTTTGTTTTTGAATGCAGTTATTTTTGTACATAATTCTATATTTGTAAGTTCAACTTTCATGATAAAGAGGTTGCACTACAGTATTAGGTGAACTGAAAAATTCTATTTCTTTTGTTTTTTTACTGTGCAAATACTTGTAATAAAATAAATGTAAAGTGAGCAATGTACACTTTCTATTTTGTTGTAATTGAAATCAGGATATTTGAAAATGTAGAAAATGTTCAAAAATATGTAAATAAATGCTATTCTATTATTGTTTAACAGTGTCATTAATCGCAATACATTTTTTTAAATCATGCTGTTAATCACAATTTATTTTTTTAGTCCTTTAACAGCACTAATAATTATATTTATAGTAACTTTTCTCATAGTTAGAATTGGAAGTATATATTTTATTATGCTGTAAGTTATTAAAATATTTCCCATTTTGGAGTTTGTAGGCCTGATTCTCATGGACTAAGGCCCTTTACACTTCTCTGTCAATGTAAAGGGGCTTTATCCATTTTAAGGCTTCTTTCCACTACTGGAGTGGTGTAAAGGGGCCTTGGCAACAATCAGGGCCTGATTCTCATTTTTACTAAGGAAAGATCTTCTCTCAAACACTGTAAGATAAAGGTCATTCAATATGCGCAGCGCTGAATTAAATGTTTACTTTTGTGTGCCTTAATGTGTAATTTCAATACTTTATCCAAACCTAGAGAAATATCCCTGGCATGGAAGAGCAAAAGACTTGCTACCTAAAATGGGAAGGACTCCAAGATTTCAGGAAAATTCTTTGCTGAGATAATTTATTTTGCCTATGGATAAATGTGCAATTTGAAAGGAAGTTGCTTTCTTCATTTCAGTGACTGTTTTCGTGAAGTCTCAAAACCAGCACCCATTGGAGAATGCATTAGCCCTGCAACAAAATGTCTTAAGAACTTTTTTTGTCTTAGTGTAGTCAAGCCCTTTTGGAAAGGATTTCATGGTGTGTAGATTTCTTCTATTGAAATAATCTTTGCAAAACTTGAGAACTGGGGAAAAACCAAAACCAAAACCACAACAACATGGTGTTAAGTCATATTAGTCTAATTACACAGAAACATTAAGCAGCAATTTGATTTAGTCTCATCAGCAATATTTTACCATTGTGCCTCTCCTCTTATTCCCAATTAACTGAGATGCAGAACTTTTGTTTTCCAAAGAAATATAACAGTGTAGGAAAGAGCGTTTACAAACAAAACCATTTATATTTTCTGATCTTGGTCTACATTTTAGAAACCACCCCTGGGTTCCCTCCCCTCTGACAAGTATTGAGTCTGCATACAATGCGGTAAAATTTTAATTAAAAGGGAAAGGGGATCCAACAATAATTTGGGAATACACCACAACCATAATTCAAAGGCATGTGATCACAATGCACCGGGCAGTGTTCTTTGCCTTTGTTTCTCATCTTGCAGTGTGAAGGTGCCACAAACAAATATCCCTTATCGCATCACCCTGCTTCCCCTCCACAGCACCCCACTGATGGTTGGCAGTCCTTGGTTAGTGAAGACCCAGAATTCAGAGCTGCATTCACGGTGGTAGGGGATCACTTCCCATCCCCGGGTAAGGTGCTGAGGCAATGCCTCTGCTGCTGCCACCTTTGCAAGTGGTTCATAGCTGCTGGTGTCTTTCTACTGCCACCCACCATCGCTCTGCTGCTGGCCACTTCCACAATATCACATGCTGAGCTTGTGCCCTTTAAACCAGCTCTCCGTGATTTCAGCAGGAAGTAGGGAACCTCACTGCTAGTGCAATCCCACACAAGGTCTCAGGCTAAGCCCCTAAACTTGCTCAGCAGTGAGGACAGCTCTAGGAATCACCAACTGGAAACAAGGACTCTTAATTGAGTTTAATCAGCTCTGACATTAAACTCTGGAGAGGGGCAGGTCAAATAGTATTTAGGACTCTTTAATCACACATCTGGGTAGAAACACTTGGCCCCCACCACTCTCATCTTCATTGGGATTTGACATTCCTATCCCCTGCTTAGCAAATGAGGTTGATTTTGAGATGAGACTCTCAATCAGGGCAGACTTGGCACAGTTCTGCTGCCCTTTACTAATACAAAAAGGATAAAACATTTAATTGTCCCTGCATTCAAATATTCACATGATTTGTAACCCAAACCAGCTAAAATTGATCATTTTGACAAAGCAGCTCCATCACACTTCACATATAGGCTGAGTAGGCATGTCTGTGCAAACACAGTCTGCTCTTGAAGTATTGTCCTCCCAGTGCATCACTAGATGTCAGTGGAGAGCTCATTCAGACCCTGCTTACAAATTTTTATTGTGGTAGTGTCTAACGGCCAACCAAGAGTAGAGTCCCATTGTCTGACGTACTATACAGATAGAAAACAGCAGATAGTCCTTGCCTCAAAGAGCTTACAATCTAAATCAGTGGTCTCAAACTCAATTTACCTTGGGGCCAGTGCCAGTCCTCAAATACCCCCAGTGGGCCAATGTCACTCATGCAGCCCAGAACCTGCCCCCCCAAAACTCTGCCCCCCACCTGCCTAAGGCTCTGGGATGGAGTTTGGGTGGGGGAGGTGTTCTGGGGTAGGGGATTGGGGTGGAGGCTCTGGGAGGGAGTTTGGGTGTAGAAGGGGTGAGAGCCTGGGCTCTGGGAGGGACTTTAGGTGGGGGACGGGGTCTGGGGTGCAGGCTCTGGGTTGGAGTTTGAGGGTTGAGGTGTGTGGGGATGGGTGCAGGCTCTGGGAGAGAGTTTGGGGGCTGGGGTTGTGGGGAGGAATTGCGGGCTCTGAGAGGGAGTTTGGGGGTGGGAAGGGATATATGGGGAGGGGGTGGAGGTGCAGTGCTTACCTGGGGTTCCAAGGCGGGGCAGGCCGGACCAGGGAGCCTCTGTGTGCTTCTGCCTCCAGGCACCACTCCTGCAGTGTTCCATTGGCTGCAGGGGCACTCGGAGCGGGGGCAGCACAGGGAGCCACAGCCCCACCCTGGGCCCTAGGGAGCAGCCGGCAGCCACTGGAGAGAGCAGGCAGATATTGCTCAGTTCCTCTGCACTGCTGGGGCCCCTAAGGGGGAGTGCCTGAGGTTGCCAGGTGGGGCCAAGGAAGAGATCCAGTCTCAAAACTGCTGGAGTCCCACAGTCCACATTGGGGAGGCTCTGGGCCTGTGGGCTGGGAGTTTGAGACCCCTGATCTAAATAGACAAGAAAGACTCAGGATGGGGGAAGGAATACAACACACAAGCAAAGTAAATTATATGATTGCAGCAAGCAGCATGTTAGTACCACAGTTTTTTTTTGTTTGCTTTGGATATGTTTGCTTAGGAAGGATCACCTAAGTGTGGAAAAATGAGGAAGGAGGTTCATAGATTCCAAGGCCAGAAGGGATCATTTTGATAGTCTAGTCTGACCTCCTGTATAATACAGACCACAGAACTTTCCCTAAATAATTCCTAGAACATAGCTCTTAGAAAAACATCCAATCTTAATTTTAAAATGTTCAGTGATGGAGAATCCATCATAACCCTTGGTTAATTGTTCAAATAATTACTCTCACCATTAAAAATTTAGATCTTATTTCTAGCCTGAATTTGTCTAGTTTCAACTTCCGGCCATTGGATCATGTTATACCTTCCTATGCTACAGCCATTATTACGTATTTTCCCCATGTAGGTACTTATAGACTGTAGGTAAGTCTTCTCTTTGTTAAGATAAACAGATTGAGTCTATCACTATATGGCATGTTTTCTAATCCTTTAATCATTCTTCTGGGTGTTCTACAAACCGTCTCCAATTTATCAACATCCTTCTTGAATTGTGGGCACCAGCAATCATTGCACCAGTGCCAAATACAGAAATAAAACAATCTCCCCTACTACTTGAGATCCTGCTGTTTATGCTTCCTAGGATCACATTCACTCTTTTGGCCATAGCATTAGCCTGGGAGCTCAAGTTCAAAATTATCCACCATGACCCCCAAATCTTTTCCAGAAATGCTGCTTCCCATGACAGAAACTCCTTTCTGTAAGTATGGTCTACATTCTTTTTTCCCAGATGTATACATTTAACCTTACTAAAACACATATTGTTTGTTTGTGTCTGTTAGCTGACCAGAATGCGGGCAGTGTAGCTAAGTAGTTGGAGTGGGCATCAGGACCCAACAACTAGGGTCAGAGATGGAGTCAGTAGTTAGGACCCAAAGCCACAGATCAAACTGGAGAGCAGGAACTGGAGCAAGCAGGATAGAAGGCAAGGAGGGATTCAAGGCAGGGACAGGAGAGAAGCAATATTGGGTGCCAGACAGAAGCAGCAGGAACAAGGTAACACCGGAGGAGGCACAGTGGTAGGCATGAGCATTAAGAAGCCAGCAAGCTGCTGCTGGCTTAAGAGCCAGCCTGCTGGCCCCTTCAGCCAATCATGTGACATGGCCAATCAGTCAGACTGCTGAGGGCCAGCTGTACTGATGAGGCTGCCTGGACGGAAGCTCTGCTGCAGGCATTGATTCATGACAGTACCCAGTTTACCAAGCAATCCAATTCACTCTGAATCAGTGACCTGTCCTCTTCATTATTTACCACTCCCCCACAATTTTTGTGTCATCTGCAAACTTTATCAGTGATGATTTTATATTTTCTTCCAGATCATTGATAAAAATGTTCAATAACATAGGGCCAAGAACTGATTCTTGTAGAACTCCACTGGAACCACACCAGCTCAATGATGACTCTCCATGTATAGTTACGTTTTGAGACTTATCAGCTAGCCAGTTTTTAATCAATTTAATGAGTGCAATGTTAATTTTACATCATTCTAGCTTTTTAATCAAAATGTTGTGCAGTACTGAGTCAAACTATCTACAGAAGTCTAAGTATATTATGTCAACTAAACTTGTAATTGCATTAAAAATATGTTAGTTTGACAGGATCTATTTTCCATAAGAATTAATTACATTATTCTCCTTTAATTTTTTATTAATTGAGTCTCCTATCAGCATCTCCATTATTTTGCCCAGGATCAATGTCAGATTGACAGACTGTAATAACCCGAGTCATCTCATTTATCCTTTTAAAAATGGGTACAACATTAGCTTTCTTCCAGTCTTCTGAAACATCCCCAGTGCTCCAAAACATATGGAAAATCAACATTAATGGCCCAGACAGCTCCTCAGCCAGTTCTTTTAAAACTTTTGAATGGGAGTTATGTGGACCTGCTGATTTTAAAATGTCTAACTTTAGTAGCTTCTCTTTAACATCTCCTAGAGATACTAGTGAACTCTCTCATTTGTTTTTCCCCAAATATAGAACAGAAATATTTATTGAATTCTTTTGTCTTTTCAGCATTATTATTGATAATTCTACCATTTCCATTTAGTAATGGACCAAAACACCTGTTAGGTAATGCTCAGGGTCCCAGGGTTGCACATCTCCTTTCCTAGAAACTTAGTAACCAGTTCAAGTTCTTCCAAAAGAAAGCCCGCTATTACACATCAACTTCCAGCTGAATCCTGAGAGTTAAACAAGATCATAAAGCAATTATTTGGAACTTGAATGCCTGGTTTTTAGAAGCTGGTGCAATATAGCTTTTTGTTCATGAGCACATGGCTAAAATTCCAAATTCCATCACAGATGTATTTTGTTAGTATCCTTTTTTTTAAACAGCTAATTGTAGTCTATCACCCTGCATAACTGGCATCAAGAATGTCTCTTTCTATAACACCAGAATGTTATGAGACCATATCAGAACCTGGAAGGAAAACAACAGAAGTGTTTCCAAAATTAATGTTAGTGATTCAATAGTTAATGCCTCTCTCAGAATTAATATTGACCAATTAATATTGATACTGAAGAGCTAATTGTACTAATGACCACTATGTTGTCTTTCAGATGAAATGTGAAACAGCATCTTGTGATGGGGCATATAAATACCATGCTGGACAACAAGGGGTTAATTAAGGTGCTGCTCTGGGCTCAGACAACTCTGCCACACCACAGCTTCAAGGTATGCCCAGGCTGGAGGAGTTCAAAAGGCAGAGCAGACCAAATTACTTGTTGGCAGACCAGGGAAGAGAAAAGACCTTCAGACCCTGAAGAAAGGGTTGACTGAAGGCAGGAGCTTCCCAGACAATCACTATCTAAAGGCCCCTCCTTGTAGGAAAGGAGGGCCAGATCCTGACGCACCTGAGAATCATTGTCCTCTATCTCTTACTAATTCAGTTTATTCGCATTAATTCCCCTTGTGTTTTGTTCATGGACTACCCTGGAAGGGGAGAAACTTTAAAGTAACCTAGCCAGAGGGTCAAGTCACAGGAAAAAGTGGGCCACTGCAGAGGTGAAACAGCTATTGGCAAGAGATGCCCATGGTCACAAAGAGGTGCCAGAGGTGAGCTGACCCCCTTCAAAGTCCTCCTTAATGACTTTTGGCATTTGAAAATCCCATATTCCTGTCTCAGGAGTAGAAGTGATAATCTCAATACTGCTGCCAAAATCCAAGCTACATTACATAAATTTTAAAAATTAAATTTTGTTTACCTAAAATACCTGCAGTAGGTTCAAGTTATTCTTTACTACCCTCTTAAAGCACTACATTGTATTGCTAATGTAGTGTTACTGGAGAGTTTCCTTTCCTGTACTGGCTGTATCTTAACAGAGGGGGAAATATATATGTGAATCAACTTGGGAGCCTGTGGGGAGTAAAGTTGTTAAACATATTGTCTCTAAACGTTAAAGAGAACATGCAGCAGTTTACTAAATGAATTTTATGAAGTGTCACTTTTTTATTCTATTTAGAATAAGAATGATCTTTCAACTCCTCTAGAATGTTGGTATGACCTGTGGTTGTTGGAATAGAGCAGATCAGCCTTTAGGAATTAACTAGATATGAAAAATCTCATCGTCCAGTACGATTGAGGCTTGAAGTTTTAGTTTTGCGAAGATCCTTTCATACAGTTTACAAAACTATAAAGAGGCCTTGCAATGGGCATACACTGCTAGACTGCTGTAAATGGGCCTTGGTATAATTAAGAACTAGACACTAAGCATCTATCAGTAAAACCAACCTCCTTTCCTATACAGTAGAAAAATTAAACTGATCCATCTACTGGCCTGCTTGCAAACAGTTGATTCTGCAGCAAACACATTAAAAGAATGGGATTCCCAACAATAATAAAACTATAGGTGTTGAAAGCCTGACAGTTTTAGCATGGCCTGAATTCTTGCTGGACTAAAATTGAAGAGTTCTGAATTATGAATAATTATCACCTTCTGTCTCCTAAACAGACACTTTTGCTGAATAATTTAGGTAGAAGCAGCAGAGAATCCTGTGGCACCTTATAGACTAACAGACGTTTTGGATCATGAGCTTTCGTGGGTGAATACCCACTTCGTCAGATGAATGTAGTGGAAATTTCCAGGGGCAGGTATATATATGCTAGCAAGCAAGCTAGAGATAACGAGGTTAGTTCAATCAGGGAGGATGAGGCCCTGTTCTAGCAGTTGAGGTGTGAAAACCAAGGGAGGAGAAACTGGTTCTGTAGTTGGCAAGCCATTCACAGTCTTTGTTCAATCCTGAGCTGATGGTGTCAAATTTGCAGATGAACTGAAGCTCAGCAGTTTCTCTTTGAAGTCTGGTCCTGAAGTTTTTTTGCTGCAGGATGGCCACCTTAAGGTCTGCTATAGTGTGGCCAGGGAGGTTGAAGTGCTCTCCTACAGGTTTTTGTATATTGCCATTCCTGATATCTGATTTGTGTCCATTTATCCTTTTCCGTAGTGACTGTCCAGTTTGGCCGATGTACATAGCAGAGGGGCATTGCTGGCATATGATGGCGTATATTACATTGGTGGACGTGCAGGTGAATGAACCAGTGATGGTATGGCTGATCTGGTTAGGTCCTGTGATGGTGTCGCTGGTGTAGATATGTGGGCAGAGTTGGCATCGAGGTTTGTTGCATGGATTGGTTCCTGAGCTAGAGTTACTATGGTACGGTGTGCAGTTGCTGGTGAGAATACGTTTCAGGTTGGCAGGTTGTCTGTGGGCAAGGATTGGCCTGCCACCCAAGACCTGTGAAAGTGTGGGATCATTGTCCAGGATGGGTTGTAGATCCCTGATGATGCGTTGGAGGGGTTTTAGCTGGGGGCTGTATGTGATGGCCAGTGGAGTCCTGTTGGTTTCTTTCTTGGGTTTGTCTTGCAGTAGGAGGCTTCTGGGTACACGTCTGGCTCTGTTGATCTGTTTCCTAATTTCCTCGTGCGGGTATTGTAGTTTTGAGAATGCTTGGTGGAGATTTTGTAGGTGTTGGTCTCTGTCTGAGGGGTTAGAGCAGATGCGGTTGTACCTCAGTGCTTGGCTGTAGACAATGGATCGTGTGATGTGCCCGGGATGGAAGCTGGAGGCATGAAGGTAGGCATAGCGGTCGGTAGGTTTTCGGTATAGGGTGGTGTTAATGTGACCATCACTTATTTGCACCGTGGTGTCTAGAAAGTGGACCTCCCGTGTAGATTGGTCCAGGCTGAGGTTGATGGTGGGGTGGAAGTTGTTGAAATCGTGGTGGAATTTTTCTAGAGTCTCCTTCCCATGGGTCCAGATGATGAAGATGTCATCAATGTAGCGTAGGTAGAGAAGGGGCGTGAGTGGACGAGAGCTGAGGAAGCGTTGTTCCAGGTCAGCCATAAAAATATTGGCGTATTGTGGGGCCATGCGGGTGCCCATAGCAGTGCCACTGATCTGGAGGTATATATTGTCATCAAACTTGAAATAGTTGTGTGTGAGTATAAAGGCACAGAGCTCAGCAGCCAGTTGTGCTGTGGCATCATCAGGGATACTGTTCCTAACAGCTTGTATTCCATCTGTGTGTGTGATGTTTGTGTAGACAGCCTCTACATCCATGGTGGCTAGGATGGTGTTTTCTGGGAGGTGACCAATGCATTGTAGTTTCCTCAGGAAATCAGTGGTGTCACGGAGATAGCTGGGAGTGCTGGTGGCATAGGTCTGAGTAGAGAGTCCACATATCCAGACAGTCCTTCAGTGAGAGTGCCAATACCCTATGTTAGTATAAGACTGAGATAATGCAAAAATACTCCAGAAATCACAGAATCATAGAACCATAGGGTTAGAAGGGACCACAAGAGTCATCTAGTTTAAGTCGCCAAGATACAGGATTTGTTGTGTCTAAACCATTCAAGACAGGTGGTGACCCAACTTTCTTTTGAAAATCTCAAGTGAAGGAGCTTCTATGACCTCCCTAGGGAGTCTGTTCCATTGTCCTACTGTTCTTACAGTTAGGGAGTGTTTCCTGAGATTTAATCTAAATCTGTTATGCTATAGTTTGAGCCCATTGCATAATGTCTTGCCCTCTGTGACAAAAGATAACAACTTTTCTCCATCTCTTTTATGGCAGCCTTTCAAGCAGACTGCTATCATGTTCCACCTTGATCTCTTCTTTTCCAAACTAAACATACCCAGTCCCTTCAGCCTTTGCTCATATGGCTTGCATTCCATCCTTTTGATTATCATTGTCAATGTATGGATAAAGATATGGAAAAGATTTACTTCACCACTATGCAGCTACTTGGTAGCTAAAAAAATGTGTTAATTAAGAAATGTAAATTCATTAGAATAATCTTGATTTATAACTATTCCTGTGAAATACTGCTGTAAATAATAAATTAAACACCATAACTGGATGGATGTCATGTCAGATTTTTAAAGCCAGAGAAGTGTTTTCTTGAACCTTTGCCTTAGTTTGGCTATGAATATATATTGCTAGCACCTGGGATAAGCCTCAGGCTCACCAAACTGTCAGAAACAGAATTCCTATTCATTTAATTCTGAAATGAATCCTTACTGAAACGTTGTATTTTTTACTTTATTTTCAAAATAACAACACTTTCAAAAAGTTAACTTTTATTAAGAAAATGCTTCCATTTCACTTATAATAAAAATATATTGGATTATAAACTGTGGGCCAGATTCTGCCATTCTTACTTATACTAAGTAGTACTTTTGCACGTAATATCAGTGAAATAAAGGGAGTTAATAAGGAACTACACAGCATGAGCAAAAGTATCACAATGATCCATAAGAACCGAGTAGGAAATGTGTGCGTATATATAGTTCTAATTTGTACTTAATTTAGTTGTAATAAAGGGTTTACACAGATAATCCTGAAGACCAAAGTGCTCTGTTTAGTTATAGAATTGGAACTGAAAGTAGAGACACAGGAGAGTCTTTTTTTTTCTTCAGTGTACTAATATTGTGTCTTATTCTTGGCCTGGGAGAACCAAGGGCTAGAGAAAGGGCAATTCAGTCCTTGGCCTCTCTGCTGAGACTGACAAAAAGCCAAATACAATGGTGTCATCATAATCCATGTACTGAAGATTTTCAAATACACATATATTCTTGTGTAAAATGCAAAAGAGAAAGCGTACAGTATGTTACTACTGAAAAGACATCAAAAATTCAAAATAATTTGGATGCCATACATCTTACATCCCCATGATGATTGTGAAAGCTTACCAGAACAGGTATACAACTTTACATGTTTGTTTTTCTATAAATTCATGAAGAAGCAAAAAAAGATTAAATAAAAGGTGGGGGGTGGGATGAGGAATTTAGAGGCAGAGTAGTAAAGAGGACCACTGTTACCCATTTTTTTCCAACAGTATTAAGCTACAGGCTGCCCTAAGGGAAGATGGCTGCCATTTTTGTAAAATTTGCTATCAGACCTCTGACCCTTCAAACCTTCCAACATAGGGCACAAAAGATCAAAATGCAGAACACTTATATTTTCTTGTCTGGCAGGCAATAATTAAGAGATTATCATGGTTTTCACTACTAAACTTTATATTCAAAGGATATTTTCTCATTGTGTGATTAACAAACTGATGTGTTTAAAAAGAAAACTGGAATTCTAGAGTGTGAACTTTCTAAGCCATAATCTAGAATGCTACTGTGACATTGCACCTCATAAGGCTTTATGGAAATATGCTTATGAATGTATATATGACATAACTGGGATATGTTTTATGCTACATATGCCATGTAACATATCTCTGTAAAGGTTATGATCTATTGAACCTATTCCTCCTGTTTGTATGCATGTATCATTTTTGTGTTCGAAGTTATGAATATTGGCTGTGTACTTGCATGATTTCTAAGTAGACTTAGTAAAGCATTTGGTCAGCTTCTTGAGAAAAGAATGTGCAAGTTAAGTGCCCAGTCAAGAAACACTTAATGGACAATGGATCTTGGAAGGCTCCAATCCACATAAGAAGTTTACTTGAAGATATTCAAGGTAGCATGGGAACCATGGGTTCTACCTGTAAGTTCTGAGCCATTCATGGACATGTGACTTGCCCATATGACTCCAAAACTCCATCTTGTAGCTGGGATTCTACACAGGGGGAGGGATGGGTCTCCATCCACACTAGGAAATCTATTTAAATGCCTGGGAGACCCCTCCATTTTGTCTTCAACTGCCTCAAGAGATAGCCTCTCCACCCCAAAGGATACCTGAAAGAAACTGGAACAAAGGACAGTAGCCACTGGGGGTGTGAGTGATTCTTGGACCCAGACTAGAGGGAGACTAGTCTGTAAAAATAAGATTACTGGAACACCTCTGAGGGTGAGGTTTTATGTGTATTCAGTTTTCTTATTGTATTAGGCATAGGCTTGCGTGATTTATTTTATTTTGCTTGGTAATTCAATTTGTTCTGTCTGTTGCTACTTGGAACCACTTAAATCCTACTTTTTGTATTTAATAAAATCACTTTTTACTTATTAATTAACTCAGAGTATGTATTAATACTTGGTGGGGAGGGGGCAAACAGCTGTGCATACCTCTTCATCAGTGTTATAGAGGGCAAACAATTTATTGAATTTACCCTGCATAAGCTTTATACAGGGTAAAATGGATTTATTGGGGCTTTGGACACCATTGGGAGTTGGACATCTGAGTGTGAGTGACAGGAACACTTTCTAAGCTGCTTTCAGCTAAGCCTGCAGTTTGTGGGACGTGGTTCTGACCTGGGTCTGTGTGTGTGGCTGGCAAGCGTGTCAGACACAACCAGGCAGGCTTCTGGAGTCCAAGCTGGCAAGAAAGCAGGAGCAGAAGTAGTCTTAACACTTCAGTTGACAGTTCCCAAGGGGTTGTCTGTGATCCAACCTATCACAGCTACCACTTCAGCTACTGGTTTGCCTTCCTGGCTGCCAGCAAGTAGAAAGCTATAAGACCCACATTTTGGTAGGTTACACAACTATAGGTTAGGGTGACCAGATGTCCCGATTTTATAGGGACAGTCCTGATTTTTGGGTCTTTTTCTTATATATGCTCCTATTATCCCCACCCCCATCCCGATTTTTCACATTTGCTGTCTGGTCACCCTAGTATAGGTAGACAGCAACAGAATGCTGCAAATCAGGACTCCTGGGTTCTACTCCCAGCTGTGAGCCGGAATGTGGTCTAGTGGGTCAATTAGGAGTCAGGAACCCTAGGTTCTATTTCACGATTCTTAGAGGAGAGTGTTGTAGTTGTAAGAGAGGACGGAATCAGGCCTCATGGGCTCTTGCCCCAGCAAAGCAAATCATGTAGATTTGACAGATTTTGTCTCACAGGCTAAATGCTGTTCTAATCTACCATACTGGAGAACTGGGTTCTAAAACTTATTTTCAAAATGATATGGATGGTACTTGCTCTGGGGTGAGGTCTTGCTCTGTAATAATCAAAGCCTTAATTATGACCTCATGCAACATTATTAAGGGTTGACAATAACAATTAATTTGTGCAAATGTGTCAACTCTCAATAGTTCTAATATTGCTTAGATTTAACTGAAGTTTGTGTTACATACTGCAAGGGAGAATAATATGTTGCGTGTTTGTTAATCAGCAGGAGGCAAACAGAAGTTCTGTGTGACAATGCAGTGTCTGTTGCTGTCTGTGGAAACATTCTTTGGGCAGTAGAGTACAATTAAGAAGTGCAGCTTAGCACTATTCTGTCTTGTTAGGGTTGGCTGGAAGATCTCACACTTTACCAGCCTTAAGACATATTGAAGTTTGTCTATGGAATACACAAAGAGAATGGATTGCTAAAATTTCTCTTTAAAGTTTTCTCATCTAAGTCACTCCTTATTTCCAGGAAATCCTTCTAAACAATCCTGAATTTTACCAAATTGGAATTCATTCATTATATCTGTTTCTTTTTCACCCATTTCCATGGAAGTTCATTTACTGAAAAACTCTGCTATTTAATTAGATGTAAAGTCAATGCATTCACATGTGGAAAAATGGAAAACTCCTTGGATCTGTTATATCCTGATCCAAATTTTGCAACAAAGACAGTTGTTGTTTTTATGGCAATGATTGTGGATAATGTAACCCCCTTTACTTTTTTTTTTTTGCATGGTATTCAGCCCCTACCCCCTCCTCCTCCTCCAAAAAAACCCCTCCAAAACATTTATTGCTCTAATTATCACTGTTGTTTCTACTTGCTCTGAGTTGATATGGAAACTTTTTCAGACAAGATGGTCGTATAGAGCTGTGAGTTACTGCAAAGAAATAGTTGCTATTTCTGCACACTAGCAGGATGTGCAAGAAGTTGTTAACAATATTCAGTAGCTGTTTTGAAGCTGGTGTGGAAGGCTTCATTGAAAGAGGATATTCCTTCATGTGCACATGCACCCTGACTTACACTCTGGAAGCTCCTGTACAATCAGTAGTGAGTCCTGTCAGGGTACCAGTCAGATTCAGCTCAGCCCTCCAAGGGGAAGACAGAGCTGTCAGGTTAACCCAAACTAAATCTGTGGTTTGGATCTCAATGCAGTTTCCTATAAATTTACAGAAGTCAGTGGGATTGAGACTGGAAAAAACTCTATACAGGAGGAATTACAGGCTGGAGGCCATATGTCTTACATCATTGAACCAAACAGCTATTGTAATTGTCAGGTTTTTTCTTATTGGAAGTTGTATATATGCTCAATAGCGTGAATTTTGAAAACAAAAACAAAAAACATAGGTATGTGGTAGAACTAAATGTTTTATTTAATTGTCAATATCATACCAAGGGTGAGTCTACATGAAAGCAGAAAATCTCCCAAACCCTGTATTTATTTTGTAAAGTATTATATATAAGGGTTTAGGGCCCGAGTTACATTCTTCATTTTAAAGGAAAATGACAAATCTTTAGCTAGTTATGTTAGTTTAGTTAAGGGGCATTGTATCTGTTGTACTGTAATGACATATTTGAAATGTTATTCATTAAAAGGTACTTGAAACTATTAATTGTGTGGACCATGAAGTTCAAAACATTACAAGCTTTCACAAAACGTTGCTCAATATTCCTTTATAGTAGAATATATTATGCAATTAGTTGGTGTAACAGCTCATTTTCAGGGTTTAAAAATCCTGTTGCCTCATCGGGGTGCCTGAACCTTGATTGTCACAGCCACTGATGCATGAGGCCCTAGCCATTGCATGGAACAGATTAGGTGAGATATGGCTAGATTATTTTAGTAAGTGAACCAGTCCCATGCTGCAGAGCAGGGCACAAAAACAAAAATCCAAATCCCAGACCAACAGGAGGACTGAGGTTTTTAGCTCCCACTTAAGCCACCTAAATCCAAAATTAAGGCACACTGAGATTGTCAAAACCTCTGCTAAATAGATGTCTGACCCTGGAAGTGTCCCAAATTCCTTTGCACATACACTTCCACCCTAAAAGTCCTCTAAGCAGAAACTTAGATTCTTAACTGTAGGTGCCCAGTCACCTATATGAATTTATCCAGCAATGTAGGGGGAAATTTTATTTTTTACCTTTATCTCTTCTTACACCATCTTAGATTCCTTTAACAACAACCAGGAATCTATGTTTGGTACCATTCTTTTCCATCCCCTGTTATCTTTGACGCCCTTTTAGTCCAAAGGCGGGAAACTGGCAGGTCACCTGACTAGGAGTCTGCCCAACAACTGGGACTGTATGTAAGACCTGCTCTCCAGTCAGACAACCCTGCTTATCTGGGAGGTAGCAAGTGCTGCTGCTCACCTTGAAGGGTAGGCATAGGCAGGGCCGGTGCAACCATTTAGGCAAACTAGGCAGCCGCCGAGGGCACCTAGTGGTTGGGGGCGCCTAAAAGCCCCCTCAGGTGAGGAGGTGGAGGTGAGCTGGCTGGGGGGCGTGCGGAGAGGGTTGCCCGCAATAACGAGAGGGGGGGTGCACAGGGGAACACCTCCCCACCCCAGCTCACCTCCGCTCTGCCTCCTCCGCTGAGCACACAGCCTAGCTCTAAGTCTCCTCCAATCAGTGCCGCAAGCCTGGGCAGGGAGGAGAATTAGAGCAGCGCCGATGTGCTCAGTGGAGGAGGCGGAGCTGAGGTGAGCTGGGGCAGGCTACTCAGGCAGGGTTGGCTTCCGCAGGAGGGCTCCCCATGCAGGGTTGGCTGCTGGTGTGGGGGAAGGGGGGGAAGTCTCCCCAGGCAGGGTTAGCTGCCGGGGGTGGGGGGAAGAGGGGAAGTCTCCCCAGGCAGGGTTAGCTGCTGGGGGAGCAGGGGGAGGGGGGAAGTCTCCCCAAGCAGGGTTAGCTGCCGGGGTGGGGAAAGGGGGAAGTCTCCCCATGCAGGGTTAGCTGCCGGGTGGGATGGGTGGAAGTCTCCCCACGCAGGGTTAGCTGCCATGAGGGGCTGGAGGGGAAGAGGGGTTAGCTGTCGCAGTGGGGGGGGGTAGCTGCTGCGGGGGGTGTCCCCGGGTGGGGGGGCTGAGTTAGCTGCCTTGGGGGGGCAGGGTTAGCTGCGGTGGTGCAAGGTGGAAGTTTCGCCTAGGGCGCAAAACTTCCTTGCACCGTCCCTGGGCATAGGACCACACTAAGGGTTGTTGGGAGGTACACCTCTACCTCGATATAACACGATCTGATATAACATGAATTCGGACATAACGCAGTAAAGCAGTGCTCCGGGGGGCAGGACTGCACACTCCTGTGGATCAAAGCAAGTTTGATATAACGTGGTTTCACTTATAACGTGGTAAGATTTTTTGGCTCCTGAGGACAGCGTTATATCAAGGTAGAGGTGTACATACCTGCATGCAAAAGCAAGCTGTCATTGTCACTCTGATCCTTCTCACACATCCACCCACGATGATGCAAGGAAGAAGAGCAAATATTTATACGAGAACATTCTGAGGAGCTTGTCAATTCTTTAAAACTACCAACAATTGAAGGCATGAGACCACGTGTTATCAGTAGAGATGGGCAAAAAAAAATCATCTTACTGTAAATTTGCTGGAAAATATGTTTTTTTTGGCTCACTAAGACTATTAGCCAATTCAAGTTGAATTCAGCAAATAGTTTTGGCTGGAAGAAAAATTAATTTTTTTTAAAGAGAAACTTGAAAGGTTTTGAAATGAAACATTTCAACTTTTTGTTTCAAAATGACATTTAATTTAGAAATTGAACTTTTAAACAGTAAAGAAAAAAGCAAAACAAATTGAAAAGGGTGAAAAACATTTGAAAATGACCCCAAATGATTTTTTTAAAATGAAAAGTTTTGATCAAGCTAAAATGACCTTTTTTTTCAGTTTGGCCTTCTCAGCTTTAATTATCAGGATGGTAGGAGATATAGTTCCTGAGACAAATCCTGATCTCATTGAAGTCAATGAGAATTTTGTCATCGACATCAATAAAAACAGGATTTCACCATCTATTTTGAAATGTCTCCCTTAGGCCCACTTACTGTATTTTTGGAGTCTGGTGTTCTTCCAAAACAAAAGGTTAACTTGTACAGAGCTAATTCATGTCTTACCTTCCTGCAGGCTGAATTTCTGCAACTTCGTTGGCATCTTTTGAGACTCCCTTGCTTCCTTCTGGTTTTCAGAATCACCTGGCACTAGTCCTGATGTTGCTTCTTTCATTTAGAGGATGAGGCTCTTATTTATTCACAGCTAGTGGAGTAGCTACTTTAGATCACATGGTAGGGCTTTAATTTGGTGCTGAAGGTACTAGCTTCTAACAGTTTTAAAGACCATGATGCCTGTAATGTCTCGGGTCAAAGATTTCTTACTCATTCAAATTACTCATTAGCTAGCACAGAACACTCTAGAGGAAACACTTTACACTGAATAGCTGCAATATCCTAGGGTCTGTATGCTAAATGCAAATTTGGGCAGACTACTGGTATTTTCCCAGTTATTTGAAGTTATCTTTGCACCTGTAGTTTTCAGGAACAGATAGATTATCATGTACACTCAACGTGGAAAACACAGAGCAAAAGTGTGCCTGAGTAACATGCAAGTCAGCAAGCAGCAGTGAGCCAGGAGTGAATGATCCATTTCGCAGCTCAGGTTTTCCTAGACAGACAAACATCTAGAGGAACTCTTGGTTGGTATGAACTCTAAAAATATAGTGAAGTGAAAGCTTGACTTTCTTGTTGGTTTTCTGTGTGGCTGTTCTTTTTACAGTGCTGTTGAAAATTCTACCACCACTCAGAAAAGAAGATGGAGTTACATGAAAACTGAGTGTTCTGAGTCAGCGCTGTCTTGGAATTTCTTTCCATTTAAGAAAGAAATAAGACAATTATATATGAATGTGCAATGTAAGGCTGTCAGAGTAAGGTCTCATGCATCAACAGATTTTATACAACTATTCACTCTAGTATGCACTGAAAACTGAGTAGTTTCCATGGTAACTGTCACATCAGATGTATTTTTTTTTCTGGTGCAGAACATTTAAAAAAAATCAAGCATTTTCTTTGGTCGTTAATACTACTTACTTTCCTTTAAGAGAAGTATTACGAAAGGTTGATTAAGTGTTTCTTTTAAATAATCATGAGTTAATTTTCTGCTATCATTTTGATTCAGCTTTCTTAAATGCACAGCAACACAAATCTTTTTGTTGGTAGTGAGCTCTGGCTCTTTAAGATGGAGCTTTACTAGATTAAGAAGATATCCAGTACATTGTGATAGGAGTGCAAAGTAAGCAAACACGAGTGTACCCCAGCAATAAAGATCCATATAATTTATGCCATGTGATCTCTGGACAAGAAAAGGGTATTTCCAGATATATATTGGGGTCAAACTATCCTCTAGTTTCTTCTGACTGTATGTGAAAAGAACACAGTAACTCATATGTGTTCAAAACTTAGACTAGAAGTTGCCAACATCAGTAGCATTTTTAAATGTAACTTGTCTAGTTTAAAAATGGCTAACAACCTTGTTTTTCAATTTTTTAAAAAAATACAGAGGGCTAGATTTACAAAGAAAATGGCTGAGAGTCGCCATACCTAACTTTTAGATGATTAGATAATTACTGTGATTCAAGACCTCAGTTGGACACCTAGACTCCTTACAAAATGAATAGGAGAGATAGGTTCCCTACAATACGGTGAACAAAATCCAGCATGCTAGACGACTCCTCACCCAAGTTAGCTGATGGGAGATGCCAAGATGAGGGGTATCTGTTAAGCCCCACCCCTCTCTCTTGGAGATAGGAGCTTAAGTCCAGACTGTAGGCAGGTACCTCCCTCTGCTTAGGATTCTCACACTATGTCTACAATTGGAGTTAGGGGTGTGATTCCCAACTTGTGATAGCATCACATTAAACTAGTGTGTTAAAAGGGAGGGAAGGTGAGAGGAGTCTGAAGGGGAAACTCAAGACTTGCAGACTCAGGCTGGATTTCAGAACTTTGAAGGTAGACTCCTGGGTGAGTAGAGTGGTCAGTAGTAGAGTGACTACCAGAACCAAGCAGAGGAAAAGACCAGCTAGTGAAGGAGAAACAGAGCTCAGCAAGTATCAGAGGGGTAGCCATGTTAGTCTGGATCTGTAAAAGCAGCAAAGAGTGCTGTGGCACCTTATAGACTAACAGACGTATTGGAGCATGAGCTTTCATGGGTGAATACCCACTTCGTTGGATGCATTTGATGCAGGTTTGTTGAGCTGGAAAATGAAGAAGGGGCACAGAAGGCATTAACAGAAGGTGGAGGGCAAGGAAGAAGAGAAGAGTAGCTAGTGCTGCAAGAAGAAGGAAAGAAGAAGAATTAATAGTCAGTGGAGATAGCCAGAGTTTGCAAACCCCAGGAGGATACAGGATGACTCGAAGATTACCAGAGAGAAACAAGACAAGAAGCCAGAAACAACAACAGGAAGGCCAGAGAATCACATCAATACCAGGAAGAAAGAGGTCTATGTGATTGGTGAGTCGCAACTAAGAATAAGGGATAGGCCTGTCACCACAGCTGATACAGAAAACAGAAGAATGTGCTGTCTGCTGCGAGCTAAGACATGGGTTGTGGAACTGAGGCTGAAGAGGATCCTAATGGGAGCAGGAAAGAATCCACTGATTGACCTTCACATGGGAATAAATGATATTGCTAGATTCTCACTGGAACACATCAAGGGAGACTATGTCAGGCTGGAGAAGATGCTTAAAGAAATGGGAGCTCAGGTGAGCTTCAGTGGGATTCTACCTGTCCTCAGAGGAGGAGAACAAAGACAAGACAAGATTATGATGATCAACAGAGGACATGGGCAGTGGTGCTATAAAGATGTCTTTGGGGATGTTTGATCATTGGAAGGCATTCATGGACAGAGGACTGTTCTCTTGGGATGGACTCCACCTTAGTAGGGAGGGAAATAGACTTCTGGGATGGAGATTGGCACCAATGATTAAAAGAGCTTTAAAATTATGAGTTCGGGGGAGATGGTTGGGAGATGCTCATTTAATCTCCACATCTGATTCTAATACTAACTGGCAGGAAAATCAAGTAACAGAGAATTCAGCAATGGAGAAAAGAACAGCAATGGGTAGGAAAAGGGACATTAAGAGGAAACCAATTTAGCTAACAATCAAGTAGGCAATACTGGCAGTGGAATGACTGCACCTAGTTGGATGGGGAATCTGACAAAGACAAGCAGAAACAAATTGGATGTTTAAAAGCAGCAGAGAATCCTGTGGCACCTTATAGACTAACAGACATTTTGGAGCATGAGCTTTCGTGGGTGAATACCCACTTCGTCAGAAGCAAGCAAGCTAGAGATAACAAGGTTAGTTCAATCAGGGAGGATAGGCCCTGTTCTAGCAGTTGAGGTGTGAAAACCAAGAGAGGAGAAACTGGTTCTGTAGTTGGCAAGCCATTCACAGTCTTTGTTCAATCCTGAGCTGATGGTGTCAAATTTGCAGATGAACTGAAGCTCAGCAGTTTCTCTTTGAAGTCTGGTCCTGAAGTTTTTTTGCTGCAGGATGGCCACCTTAAGGTCTGCTATAGTGTGGCCAGGGAGGTTGAAGTGCTCTCCTACAGGTTTTTGTATATTGCCATTCCTAATATCTGATTTGTGTCCATTTATCCTTTTCCGTAGAGACTGTCCAGTTTGGCCGATGTACATAGCAGAGGGGCATTGCTGGCATATGATGGCGTATATTACATTGGTGGACGTGCAGGTGAATGAACCGGTGATGGTGTGGCTGATCTGGTTAGGTCCTGTGATGGTGTCGCTGGTGTAGATATGTGGGCAGAGTTGGCATCGAGGTTTGTTGCATGGATTGGTTCCTGAGCTAGAGTTACTATGGTGCGGTGTGCAGTTGCTGGTGAGAATATGTTTCAGGTTGGCAGGTTGTCTGTGGGCGAGGATTGGCCTGCCACCCAAGGCCTGTGAAAGTGTGGGATCATTGTCCAGGATGGGTTGTAGATCCCTGATGATGCGTTGGAGGGGTTTTAGCTGGGGGCTGTATGTGATGGCCAGTGGAGTCCTGTTGGTTTCTTTCTTGGGTTTGTCTTGCAGTAGGAGGCTTCTGGGTACACGTCTGGCTCTGTTGATCTGTTTCCTTATTTCCTCGTGCGGGTATTGTAGTTTTGAGAATGCTTGGTGGAGATTTTGTAGGTGTTGGTCTCTGTCTGAGGGGTTAGAGCAGATGCGGTTGTACCTCAGTGCTTGGCTGTAGACAATGGATCGTGTGATGTGCCCGGGATGGAAGCTGGAGGCATGAAGGTAGGCATAGCGGTCGGTAGGTTTTCGATATAGGGTGGTGTTAATGTGACCATCACTTATTTGCACCGTGGTGTCTAGAAAGTGGACCTCCTGTGTAGATTGGTCCAGGCTGAGGTTGATGGTGGGGTGGAAGCTGTTGAAATCGTGGTGGAATTTTTCCAGAGTCTCCTTCCCATGGGTCCAGATGATGAAGATGTCATCAATGTAGCGTAGGTAGAGAAGGGGCGTGAGTGGACGAGAGCTGAGGAAGCGTTGTTCCAGGTCAGCCATAAAAATATTGGCATATTGTGGGGCCATGCGGGTGCCCATAGCAGTGCCACTGATCTGGAGATATATATTGTCATCAAATTTGAAATAGTTGTGTGTGAGTATAAAGGCACAGAGCTCAGCAGCCAGTTGTGCTGTGGCATCATCAGGGATACTGTTCCTGACAGCTTGTATTCCATCTGTGTGGTGGGATGTTGATGTTTGTTTAGAGAGCCTCTACATCCATGGTGGCTAGGATGGTGTTTTCTGGGAGGTGACCAATGCATTGTAGTTTCCTCAGGAAATCAGTGGTGTCACGGAGATAGCTGGGAGTGCTGGTGGCAGAGGGTCTGAGCAGAGAGTCCACATATCGAGATAGTCCTTCAGTGAGAGTGCCAATGCCCGAGATGATGGGGCATCCAGGATTTCCGAGTCTGTGGATCTTGGGTAGTAGATAGAATAAGCCTGGTCGGGGCTCTGAGGGTATGTTGATTTGTTCCGGTGTTAGTGTAGGGAGTGTCCTGAGTAGATGGTGCAGTTTCTTAGTGTATTCCTAGGTGGGATCTGAGGGAAGTGGCCTGTAGAATTTGGTATTGGAGAGTAGTCTGGCGGCCTCCTTTTGGTAGTCAGACCTGTTCATGATGGGATGTTTATATACCAATGCAAGGAGTCTGGGTAACAAACTGGAGGAACTAGAACTATGGGTGCAGGAAGTGAAATCAGGTATTTTAGGAATAACAGAAACATGATGGAATAGTAGTAATAATTGGAATACAGGTATTGAAGGGTATGTGCTGTTCAGGAAAGATAGAAATAAAAGCAAAAGCTGGAGGGGTAACTTTACATATTGATGCTGAGGTACGCTGTAAAGAAATTAGAAGTGGTGGAATGGATAAAACAGAATCTGTTTGGGTTAAAATCACTTTGGGGAAGAAAGCTGCCAGAGTCTTCTCTCAGACTACAGACTCCCAGGATCCAATTTTGGACATGGATAGAGATCTCTTTAATGTTTTTAATGAAAAAAATACTTCTGGGAATTGTGTGATTATGGGAGACTTTAATTTCCCAGATATAGATTGGAGGACAAGTACTACTAATAATGATAGGGCCTAGATTTTCCTGGATGAGATAGCTGAAATTTATTCACCAAATATTCACCAAACCAAAAAGAAGCCATACCATTTTAGATTTGGTATTGGTGAGTACTGAGGACCTCATAGAAAAACTGGTTGTAGGGTAACCTTGGTTCAAGGGATCATGAGCTAATTCAGTTTAAATTAAATGGAAGGATTAATAAAAACAGGAGTGCAGCTAGGGTCCTTGATTTCAAAGGGCAAACTTTAAATAATTAAGGCATTAGTTAGAGAAGTGGACTGGACTGAAGAATTCAAGGATCTCAGTGTGGAGGGAGCTTGGAATTATTTTAAGTCAAAGTTGCAGTAACTATCTGAAGCCTGCATCCCAAGCAAAGGGGATGAACAAGCATCCCAAACTGGATGAGCAAACATTTCAAACAGATTATTAAGAGACAGCAGAGAGCCAACAAGGAATGGAAGATGGAAAAAGCAAGGACAGCTACCTCTTGGAGATCAGAAAGTGTAGGGGTAAAGTGAAAACTGCTAAAAACTAAACAGAATTGGACTTTGCAAAGGAGATTAAAACCAATAGTAAAAGGTTCTTTAGCACTAAAAAGAAAGAAAACAAGGAAAGACAAAGTGGGACCGCTAAACACTGTGGATGGGATGGAGATTGAAGATAATCTAGGCATGGCCAAACACTTAAACAAATACTTTGCCTCAGTTTTTAATAAAGGTAATGAGGATTTTAGGGATAGTGGCAGCGTGGCTAATGGGAACGAGGATATGGAAGTAGAAATTAACACAACCGAGGTGGAAGTCAAATTTAAACATCTTAATGGCACCACATCAGGGGACCTGGATAATCTCCATGCAAGAATATTAAAGGAACTGGCACATGACATTTTAAGCCCAATATTAAGGATTTTTACTAAATCTTTAAACTCGGCAGTTGTACCTTATGACTGGCAAATTGCTCTTATAGTTCCTATTTTTAAGAAATGGGGTGAGAGGGGAAGTGATCCAGAAAACTATAGACCTGTTAGTTTAATCTCAATTGTATGCAAAGTCTTGGAACAAATTTTGAAAGAGAAAGTAGTTAAGGACAAAGATAAATGGTAATTGAGATAAAATACAACACAGTTTTACAAAAGGCAGATTATGCAAGACCAACCCAATCTCTTTCTGTGAGACAATTACTGCATTTCCTTTGTCTAAAAAATCAGTTGATCTAATCTACCTGGACTTCAGTGAGGTGTTTCATACAGTTCCTCGTGCATTTGTGCGGGGGTGCACCAGGATTTCCTGCTTGAAGAAGTTTCCATCATATAAGGGTTTACAATTTTGTTCAATGGCTTTCAGCACCCCCAACATAAAAATTGTTCCAACACTGTTTTTCACATGGGAAATTTGTTAAATTGGAGATGGGGTTTAATATGAGAGTTGAAAGGTAGATAATAAACTGGTTAAAGAGGGGGACTACAGTGGGTCATGATGAAAGATGATCAGGCTAGAGGGAATTTCACAGGGACCTGTCTTCGGACCTATCTTATTTAACATTTTTATGAATGACATTGGCAAAAAAAGTGGGAGTGTGCTAATAAAATGTGTGGATGACACAGAGTTGGGAGGTATTGCCAATATGGAGGAGGACCAGAATATCATACAAGAAGACCTGGATGACCTTGAAAACTGAGTAATAGAAATAGAATGAAATTTAATAATATAAAGTGCAAGAGATAAGGAGGTGTTTGTACCATTATAAAAGACACTGTTGAGACCTCATCTGGAATATTGTGTGCAATTCTTTTAAGAAGGTATAATTCAAATTGGAACAGGTGCAGGGAAGGGCTAGCAGGATGATAAGAGGATGAGAGGAAACTCAAAGAGCTTGGCTTGTTTAGTCTAACCAAATGAAGTCTGATGGGAGATATGATTGTTCTCTATAAATACATCAGAGGGATAAATACCAGTCAGGGAGAGGAGTTATTTAAGTTAAGCACCAATTTGACACAAGGACAAATAAATATAAACTGACCATGAACAAGTTTAGCCTTGAAATTAGACAAAGACTTCTAACCATCAAAGGAGTGAAATTCTGGAACAGTCTTCCGAGGAGAGCAGTGGGGGCAAAAAACCTAACTGGTTTCAAGACTGAGCTTGATAAGTTAATGGAGGGGATGGTATAATGAGATGGCCTACAATGGCATCTAGTTGATCTGTAACTGCTAGTAGCATATATCCTCCATAGCCAGGGATGTGACACTAGATGAGGAGGGCTCTGAGTTACTACACAGAATTCTTTCCCAGCTGTCTGGTTGATGGGTCTTGATGAAATTCTCAGGGTCCAACTGAGATGATCATGATGGTCCCTTCTGACACTAAAATCTATGAGTAAGCAGGATCATGGGATAGCCACCTCAGGTGCAAACCGGTCTGGACTCTGTGCCAATGCTACATGACTATTCTTAGCTCACTAGCTTGGAGAGTTAGTATGAGTTTGTCTAGCTGAACTGGGAATCGCACCCCTAGCTCCAAGTGTAGATGTAGCCATAGCTGCAAACCCTTTCTTGGTGTTAGGTACCTATGCTATTTTAGCAAGAAGCCAGGGTAGGAGGAAGCACTCCCATTACTATCAGCCCCATGGGGAAAGTACTCACCTGGGACATGGGAGACTGCCACTCTCATCTGAGGAGGAAGAAGGGATTGGAATTGTGCTATACAACCTGCCAGATAAGTGCCCTAGCCACTGGGCTATAGGATAGTCTGACATAGTGACTCCTTCAATCTGATAAAGATGTTCCTTTGTGGATAAATAATTGGATGAGACAGAAAGAGCACTGGATCTGGGATCCAGTTCCTCTACTCAAATGCCTTTTTAAATTATTGTGCTAGAGCATTCATCTGAGAAATAACAGAGCCAAGTTTAAATCCTTTCTGACTGTCAGATGGAGGGGCAGACCTGGACGAGGGGTCTCCTACATCCCATATGAGTACCATAACCACTGAGCTAAAAGTTATGTTGCAGATCCTTTCCCACCCTTTAAGTTTTGTGTAAGCTTTGCTATAGGGGCTGGATGTGGTAAGCAAGCTCTGATAAAGCCTACTGGATCCAGTCCTGTAGGTGAGTTAGTGGAAGAATGCCTATATTCCCCAGTTTGTGTATGGCTCTTGGGAGTGCCTGGAGGCCTTGTGTGGGGCTGCAGCGAGTATGTGTAGAAGCAGAAACATGCTTAGGAAATGTTTACTTCAAAAAACGTAGGTACTGAGTGAGTTTAGGCACCTACAGGGTTTAGGGGCAAGTCTGCAGGTGTTTTGTGAATCCTAGCAGGGTCTAATTCTAGGATTTAAATGCCTAGAGTGGGAGTCAGGCACCTAAATCCTTTTGTGAATCTAGCCTGAGTGTTTATTTGCAATACATATGATCTTTACATATTTTAGGTTCATGTTTGAGGTGGGTGTTGTAACTTCCCCATATCTTCTCATGAATAAATAAACTGTACCAAAGTTCATAGTTCTAATGGCAATCAGGGAACTCATTCTAAATTCAAAGGAAAACTCAAATCCCCAAAACACCACGTCACACTAATATCAAATAATATTGTTTCTGAGATATATTAGTTTTAATTACTCTTAAATTCCCCAAGGTGCCAAAATGACTGGAGTATTTTCGACAATAAAAGGACATCTATGAAATCATTTACATCAATTTTGTCAGTAAATACAAAATAATGTATCTGTGATTTGTGTACTATTTGATTAAGTACCCAATTCTGCAATGTTTAACATTCTATATTAGTAATTCTATAGTAATTTTTAGAGACCTCCATTAAATTTCTATCAAACTTTATTGATTTTGTGGCTAATAAGTTCTACACATTTTTTCCATAAAGACTTGTACTTTGTTCCTCATCAATGCAATAGAAATAGGTTCAGATCAGAACACCAGATCCAACCCCCTACAAATTCTTAAGTGAGGCCAATCTCCATTAAAGGAATCCAAACAGGAAAACTAGATTTGAATGCTCTCAGGTCTAGTCCAAACTTCTTGATTCAGGCCCATCTGTAATGACAAGAACTGGTAGACTTTCTAACTGAACACAAACTACAAGTTGTATATAATTTTCATGTAATATTTCTGTCTCAAATTTTTGTCAGATATTTTATTTCTTGTTTTCTTGGGTGTAATTAATGTTGTGATATAATCAATTAATAGCACTTAGCTGTGATAATGAATAATGGTTGGGAATAATGCATGTCAATAGCTCAGTGCCCTGAAACTTCTTCAAAAAGTGAACATTTGTAAATATACATTTTGAAAATAGCTGTATCACAGTGGAATTGGATTAATTGACTCAGTAAATCTGACTAATCTGAACAATGTACTTTTTATTTGATTAGTAGCCTCATTAAAACGATCATGTCACTAGTTTATTTTCACAAGCAGCATTGATTCCTAGTTATGATAGTTTGTATATTCTTTTCTTTCCTTCCCTTTCTTTTCTCCAGAAAATGTGTACTCACCTTCTGTGTCTCTGGCATTTATACAACACAATCACTGTGGTATTTAGTTATGGCTCTATCGTACGTGATACTTTTTTGCTCTGGCAAAACCTTATTGCATATTTCTGTGTTGTCTTGAGTGTTTTCTGAAATCAAACAATGCAAAATTAAATTATATGAATTCAACCCTGCATTATTTGCATGCTCAAAATCTCAACTGATGTCATTGCAATTTAATGAATGAATGTACCATCAGGTCCTGTATGACTTTCTGTTGGTGAATGTCGCAGTGTGATCTAGTGACTGGGACACTGGACGCAGGAGACGTAGGCTTTGTCATGGATTGGTTGGACTCTAAGGCAGGTCATTTCTCGTGTGTCTATTCTGCCACCAGTAAAATCGGGACAATGATACTAACATCCTGGCTACGTCTTCACTACCCGCCGTATCGGCGGGTAGCAATCGATTGCTCGGGGATCGATATATCGCGTCTCATCTAGACGTGATATATCGATCCCTGAATGCGCTTATATCGATTCCGGAACTCCACCAACCTGAACGGAGTTGCGGAATCGACAGGGGGAGCCGCGGACATCAATCCTGTGCCATGAGGACAGTGAGTAATTCTATCTTAGATACTTCGACTTCAGCTACGTTATTCACGTAGCTGAAGTTGCGTATCTAAGATTGATTTTCCCCCCTAGTGTAGACCAGCCCTCTGTGTAAGGTGTTTTGAGATCATTGCCTTATATAACACTCACTGAATGCTAGGAGAAGTACTAAGGAGAAGAGCAAAGGGTATGTACCTGATACTCCTTTCCATAAGCAAATGTGTATAGAGTAGGTCATAGGTGCAGAAAATGGATATAGCTATGGTTCTGTCTTCCTACACATATAGGCCAGCAAAGCTGGCCAAGCAAGAGTGGTGAGTCGGCTGTACTTCGGAAGAGGTGGAGTAATTTACTCCCTCCTCCAGAGCAAGTTAGGGGATTGGAGAAGAGTTCTGAATTATAGTTCTTTGATATGCTTAAGCTAAGTGTCATAGCTAAGCCTGAAGTCTTGCTCTGAGTTGAGGGTCTTGAGTTATTGTTTATTGTTTTTGTTAGCTATTACAATCCATTTACTATTGTAAAATGATTTTTACTGCACCCAATATTCTATTAGATGATTTATGAATCAAATGGAAAAAATGAAATGCCCACATACAAGAAATAAATTTACATATAATTAGTAACTTAGGTTTTTTTGAAGTTGTCAAAGCATTTGTTCATTTTGTAAAGAATCTGTAGTAATACTTAGTATAATATCAGTACATTAAGTAACAATTGTGCAGTATTATTTTGACTATTATTTTTATTGCAGTAGTCAACTACTTTAAATGTTAAGAAATTATTAATTCAAATTTTCCCATGAAGTTAAAACTAAGTAAGTCAGATACTTAATATTGTGACGAAGTTCCTCCTCTACCTTGGTGGGTCCTGCGCTTATTGGTAGATTTGCTCACCTCAGTGATCTTCCCCACAGTCTGGGTCAACGCCTCCTGTGTCTGATCAGGAGCTGGGAGGTTTGGGGGGAACCCGGGCCCACCCTCTACTCCAGGTTCCAGCCCAGGGCCTGTAGATTGCAGCTGTCTATAGTGCCTCCTGTAACAGCTGCAAGACAGCTACAACTCCCTGGGCTACTTCCCCATGGCCTCCTCCAAACACCTTCTTTATCCTCACCACAGGACCTTCCTCCTGGTGTCTGATAATGCTTGTCCTCCTCAGTCCTTCAGCAGCACATCCTCTCACTCTCAGCTCCTTGTGACTCTTGCTCCCAGCTCCTCACACGCACTTTCTCTCCTCTGGCTCCCTGCCGCCTGACTAGAGTGAGCTCCCTTTTAAACCCAGGTGGCCTGATTAGCCTGCCTTGATTGGGTGCAGGTGTTCCAATTAAGGCAGACAGGCTGATTAGTTCTAGAAGGTTCCTGATTACTCTAATGCAGCCCCTGCTCTGGTCACTGAAGGAACAGAAAACTACTCATCCAGTGACCAGTATATTTGCTCTCAGCCAGACTCCTGTACCCCACTAGTCTGAGTCTGTCACAATATGTAATACAAATTATTACAAATTACTTAGAATTATTCTTTTACTTTCATCAGAAATTAAACTACTAGTTTAAAATAATTAATTTGCTTTGGTAAAAGGCTTCATATTCAAGAATAATTACTGCATAATATAACATATGAGGGTCAGAAACACAAAACCAGTCAGAGCATTTACAAAGCAGCACCATAAAATACACAGTGAAACTTGTATTACAACCTTATGAGTAACCAACAGAAGCTTCAACTTAATTGGGCTCTAGCAGTAGAAACTGACTTCTACATTAAGGAATCTCATTACAGTTACAGTCACTTGCCTACTTTTCAGTTCTTTGATGGAAGCTGTTATAAATACTTTCTAGAATCCCAACACATAAAAATGGCAGCATTTTGTGAGCAATTAATTGTTAGAACCGTCTGTAACTGTGTGCAAGGAAACATCCAGGATTCATAGTTCAAGGTGGATTTTTCACTTTTTCCAAGTTTTATACAAAACCATGTCATGGGTGAGATCAGTTTCGGCTGTAGAATTTGTAAGTTCATCTGATGAATCTAAGGAGGATAATCTTAGAAACTAATTGTAGAAGAATTAGCTATAGTACTCAGGGAGGCCATGGTTTATGAATACATTAGCCACCAATAAGACAGTTATCTGCAACCACTATACAAGTATGGGACCAGAGAGGGAAAGGAATGAAAGGAACAAGAGCTAGAAGAAAACAGTTGGAAGAACTGGAGGAAGAACCATTTGCAGGACCATGGAAGTATCTACTGGGTGAAAAAAAAGTGTTCCTTGTTAGGTCCCTCTTGTTGACTGTACTTGGTGCTATTTAGATGCCTAGCTTTCTTATAACTGGTCCCCTTCAATTTGCCTACAATTAGATCAATCTATAAAATCTTAATCTAAATTGTGTCTATCAGCCCTTGAACTCCAGGGCTTGCAGTTTTGTTTTGTATCCTTGTCAGTTTCTTACAGGCAGTCTGGCAGGGAGCTATTGCCCCTCTGCTGTCCCAGACATTTTCTGCTTCCCTTTTCCTCTCTGTTCTCCCTGCTTTGTAGCTGAGCTTGTTTTCCTTTATTGGTCCCAGCTGTGGGTGCATGCCCATATGGTTGACAGTTCTGGCAGCTGTGTAGGGGTGTGGTCACCTGATTGCCTCTCTCCTCTTCCTAGGATCAGTATGGGGTTTGTAAGCCCCATTATAGTTTCTCATATCTGGATCAGCATCCCCCCACTTTGTTTCATTTTTAGAGTCTGTGACTAGCCTTAGGTCTATGTAACACATATAGATGTGTAGAACGCAATGCAGACACTCCTTCCCAAGCCACAGTGCTATCCCTGATTTCTGACCCTAGCCTAGCACCTGCAGGAGGTGGTCTTCAATAGTTGCATTTCAGCTGCAGCTCCCGGGTTCACAGTTCAGCCTGCTCCCTTCATCTTACAGAACTCTCAAAGAAAAGTCAATTTGTTAGCATAATCACAGAAGAAATTATTATTTCACCAACCACACATATTAAATAAAGGATGGACATAGATGCCAGTTTCCAATTGTCCCAGTCAGCCCCATTCCCCATCTCACCCCGTCCTCCAAGCCCCCATCCCGCTCTTCTCACCCCTGCTCTGCCGCTAGCTCTACCCCTACTCCACTGTTCTCCCAATACCCCACCCCTCAGCCCCCTGCTCCCTGCTTCGTTCCGCTTCCTCCCTGAGTGTGCCCCATCCCCGCTCCTTCCCCTCCCTCCCAGAGCCTCCTGCATGCCGCAGAACAGCTCATCGCGGAGGCCAGGAAGTGCTGGGCAAGATGGGAAGGAATTGATCGGTGGGGCAGCTGGCAGCAGGCACTAGGGGAAGGAGGGAGCTTGGCTACTGGTGGGTACTAAATACTCACTAATATTTTAGAGTTGGTTCTTATGAGGATGGCCCAGGATGAGAAGTTGCTGCCTATTTGGGCTGTCTTTCACAGCTGCATCTTTATCTCAACCACAGGTCAAAGGCATCTCTCACTCCACCATGGCCCTCTATTACTTTTCCACATCCAAGTGGCTGATTGTAAAGACTTAGACAGCCTTTACGCTTGAGGCACCAGCTCATTCCACTCCACAGTGATATTCTGTTGCTGCTGCTATTGCCTGAATGCCACAGTTTGGCACTAGCAGCCCACCTGCCAGCCGAGAAATGCAACTTACTCCCTGATGCATGGCTGGCCAAGATTAATCTTTCAGAGGTTTTCTTAATTTTTTGTGAGATTGTTTACTACAAAGTGTGACAAAGTTCCTCCTCTACCTTGGTGGGTCCTGCATTTATTGGCAGATTTGCTCACCTCAATGATCTTCCCCACAGGCTGGATCAGCTCCTCCTGTATCTGATCAGGAGTTGGGAGATTTGGGGGGGAACACAGGCCCACCCTCTACTCCGGGTTCCAGCCCAGGGCCCTGTGGATTGCAGCTGTCTATAGTGCCTCTTGTAACAGCTGCATGACAGCTACAACTCCCTGGGCTACTTCCCCATGGCCTCCTCCAAACACCTTCTTTATCCTCTCCACAGGACCTTCCTCCTGGTGTCTGATAACACTTGTACTCTTTAGTTCTGCAGCAGCACACCCTCTCACTCTCACTCTCACTCTCACTCTCAGCTCCTTGTGCCTCTTGCTCCCAGCTCCACACACACTTCCTCTCCTCCTCACCTGACTGGCATGAGCTCCTTTTTAAACCCAGTTGCCCTGATTATCCTGCCTTGATTGGCTGCAGGTGTTCTAATCAGCCTGTCTGCCTTAATTGGTTCTAGCAGGTTCCTGATTACTCTAGTGCAGCTGCTGCTCTGGTCACTCAGGGAACAGAAACCGCTCTTCAGTGGCAATCTCCCTTGATTCCTCTGCTGGTAAGGGAAGAGGGAAAAGAGGGCTGGCTGCTGCTTCGGCTGAGCACATGGCCCGCGCTCTTCCCTGCTCCCTGGCTGGCCAGGTACACACTTCCATCCTCACCTCCTCTTTCTCTGCATTTTTTATTGCTACCCTCTAGTGGCTGGCTGCTGATCCCTCACACCACTTCCACGACACCCAACTGCTTTCCCTAGGGAGAGAAGGCTGGCTGAAGCTGCTTCCAGAGAAGACTATCTGCTTACTGCTGCTAGTAGATTCCTTCCCCCCTACTCGTTCCTGCTGTTACTCCAACTACAGTCCCTTGGGGAGGGGGCTGCTGCCCGCTTCCCAGAGAGGGAAGTCCACCATCTGAGCAGGGTCCCTCCTGCCTGGACACCAGACCACCACCACCTGGAGCTGCTGGGACTACTGTGGCTGTTGCTGGGGAGCTGTTGGAGCCCCGAGGAGGAGGAGGAGAGGACCACCTGATGCTGGGAGACCACGTGGAGACCACTGTGGAGGGGGCTTTTCTGGACTGAGTCTTTTTTGAACTGTGCTTTTGTGGTGGGGGTTTGGACTGTGTTTGTTGGGACACCAAGGGTGTGGTGTGGAGCGTGCCCTGAGTCCATCCATGTCCCCCTTCGCCCCCACCACCATTATTGCCCCCTCCACCACCTCCGCTGGCTGTTTTCCTTCTGCTTCGGCCTCCTGCCTTTGGGACTGAGCTGCTCGCCTGGCTCACCACGCCTACTTCCATCATTTGGGCCTGCAGCAGCAGCAGCCAACCACTGACTTTTTGGCACAAGTGCCCGTGAGCGCACCCCCCTACCCCTCTCCCCCTGGACTGACCCCTTTCCTTTGCCACATTTGTCTGCCCCATCCATTTCCCTCTGCGTCCCTGATAGTCCTGCAGCTAGCCCCGTGGTCCCCTCTACCCATTCCCAGCTCGCCCTTTTTCGCCCCTCCACCTTGTGCTCCCCCAGCCCTGATTGGTCCCTCCCCTCATGAGCCCACGCCCCCTCCCATGCGCTTGTGCCCTTCCCCATTTGGTTTCCCCTTGTTCCCTGCACCCGCACCTCTGCCGTTGTCCCTCCTGATCCCCTAGTGCAACTAGAGGTGCCGGAACTTCCCTCTGCTTCGGTGCTCTGAAACTCTCCCACCGCTAGGTCCTTGGTTGCTCCCCATGCCCCTTTAGCCTCCCCACGCCCCTTCTCTCCTCTCGCTGTTTGTCCCCCTCTCCGCTCTTGTTATGGCGGGGGATGTGGCGGGGGAGACCCTTCGCGATGCTCCTACTGGCCCTCCTCCACCTGCCCCCATGTCCACTGCCCTAGCCTCTACCTCGACTGCCGTTGCCGATCCACCTACCACCGCCCCTGCTGGGGCACTGGCAGCGGCGAGTACTGGAGAGACCTCCACTGATGCCACGTCCCTCACCCCTTCTGATTTGGGGGAGCCCCCCCAGCCGGTGGGAAGGGTCGGGGTGGGAAGAAGGGTAAGGGCCCCACTAGAAAGGCCAGGCCCTCCATGGCGGAGACTGCCCCCGCTGCCACGGCCTCACTACCGGCTGCGGCACTCCTCCCCGCAATTCCCTCCACCAGCTCTGTGAGTGTCCCCCCCCGGTCCCCAGAGCGTACGCCCAGGTGGCGGCGGCCCCCGCACCTGCCACTGCTCCTTTGACCGCCACTTCCTCTCCCATTTTCAGCGGCTGGGGCCCCTTTCCCACCTTGACCAGGAAGCACAGCGTCCGTTGCCTCCTGGTGCCCACCTCGCCCCACGTGGAGACCTACGTGTGGGCATTGGTGAGGGTGGTGGGGCCCACGGCCATTGTGGCGGCCTCCAAAATGTACAGGAAGGTGGTCTTCTTCCTAGCATCAGAAGCTTCCACACAGGAGGTGGTTTAGATGGGCCTGGCGGTGGGGGGCTTGTTCGTCCCCCTGGAGCTCTTGGAAGACCCGGGGGTCCACTTAATCCTGACCTCCGTTCCTCCCTTCCTGCCCAATGCTGCCCTGTTGCCCTCCCTTTCTGCCCTGGGGCGCCCCATCTCCATCATCAGCCCTCTCCCCTTGGGCTGCAAGGACCCCGCCCTCTGTCATGTCCTCCCGTTCCGCCGGCAAGTGCAGCTTCAACTGCCACTGGGGGCGCATGGTGGGGAGGCGCTCGAGGGGTCCTTTCTGGTCCCCTACCAGGGAGCCCACCACCGGGTGCATTACTCAACGGGGAAGGCCCGGTGTTACCTCTGCCGGGCGATGGGGCACATCCAGAGGGATTGCCCCTTGGCCCAGCACAGAGGGGCGTCCGGGACCCCCGAACCCCAGCACGGTGCCAGCCCTGTCATCACCAGCACCCCTGGCTGTCCGGCACCCGAAGCTGCCCCTCCTCCTCCTTCTCAGTCCACCACTGTGGAGGAGGGTGCAGCGGAGATGCCTCCAGATGTGGGAGAGGGCTGGTCCCAGGGGGAATCCTCCCTCGTCTCTGCTGTCCCACCATTACCTCCCCGAGTCCCTGAGCCATTGCCCTTGCCCCATGACCTGAACCCTGTTAGCTAGCCCCCGGATGATGCCACGGAGGGCTGGTCCTTAGTGCAGGAGAAGCGGGGCAAGCGGAAGGCTCGAGCCTCCTTACATCCGTCAGATTCGGAGGCCCCCCGGAAGAGCAGGAAGGGGGGCACCGATGACGAGCCTTCCGCCTTGCCCCCTGCTGACTCCCGTTCTGTGGTGCCAGCTGGGGACATCGTGGCAGCACCGGAAGGTAACGCCACCCCTCCTCCGCGATCCCTCCCCGTGGAAGCCCCCGAGGGAGCCTCTCTCGCCCCCTTCCCACTCGAAGCCTCTGTGAGCGCTGACATGGGTATCACCATGGGTGCTAGCGGGGAGGGCCCTGGGGTGGTGGATGGTGCTCTCCCTTCCATCTACGAGGAGATTGAGGCCCTGGGTTTGACCCCGGTCACGCAGGGGGAGGACGACCCTCTGTTAGCGGGCCTCGACCTGGGTGACCTCACCCCGGTCCCCCTGTCCCTGAGTTCCCTTCCTCTAATCGCTGCTTCTGCTCCCACCTCGGGGGGTCCCCTGGATTCTTCCATCGACCCGGCTGCGGGTGGCCCTCTGTTGATGGCCACCGAGCCCATTGAGGCGATGGCCAGTGCCCCGCTGCCGAGACCCGGCTCCCAGGGGGTGTCCCTCTTGGGTGCGGAGGACCCGCCCTCTTTCCTAGGCTGGGACCCCATTGACGAACATCTCTCTCTGGATGCCGAGGCTGCCGCACATGCCACAGTGGCTGAGCCCGGCGTTGTTAGGGGTCCCCTTCCTACTTCCCAGATCCCTGAGCCTGGCCAGGAGGAGCCACCGTCCAGGGGCTCAACTATAGAGGCTCAGGATCCTGCCTCTACCCCCTTCCTGGATTCTTTCCCTGATCCCCGTCCTACTCCTGTTAGCCCTGTCCTTGTCCCCCCACCTCCTGTGATGCAAGTGCCGCCCCTGGGAATGCCCCCCAGGGAGCAGCTTCAGTGGTTTTTCCTTGTCCCGACCCACCGGGGGCTGCTGTTCTCCTTCCGCCGCCCCTTGTTGAACCGGGGAGCGGGGTGGATCACGTGGCATCGGCCCATCGGACACCACGTCGGGGGTCTGCCCCCTGTGTGCCCGCCTCGGTGGGCCATGGGGCTGTGACCAGGGCCTCACTGGGGGACAGTCATCAATCAGTGACCCCGCCTCCGCCCCCCCATGCACTGAGGGAGGACCTGCGGGAGTTCCTTGAGGACGTCCATGGCTCCCGTAACAAAGTCCAGCTTGCGCTTCGGCAGTGGGGGCATTTCCATCAGGTCCTCCGGGCCGTGAGGGCCCTCATGGGGAAGGGTAAGAGGTCCGGGAAGCAGGCTGCCACAGCTTACCGGTAGGTCCGCCTCTTCTGTGACTCTTTACTCATCTACAGGGTAGGTCACGGATTGCTGCACGGCCTGCCGGAGGCCGTGGGCGTGTCTGCCGGCAAGGATCCCCCCCAGCCCTCCTCATGGCACTGATCATCTTTGCCACTTTAAAAACTGGGGGCTGTAGGATGGATCTCCGCAGGAGCCAGGAGCTCTCCTTCCTCTGGGAGGGGGGGTACTCTGTGGTTTTCCTGCAGGAGACCAATACGGATCTGGCCGCTGAAGCTAGCTGGCGGCTGGAGTGGGGGGACGGGGCCTACTTTAGCCACTTCTCGGTTTGTGCGGCTGGAGTGGCGACCCTGTTCTCCCCCGATCTATGGCCCGAGGTGCTGGGGGTCGCCGAGGCTGTGCCAGGCTGCCTGCTGCACCTCCGGTCCGCATGGAAGGGCTTGTGGTTAATCTCGTCAACGTTTATGCCCCGACATCGGGCCCGGAAAGGTTGCGTTTTTATCAGCAGGCATCAGCCTTCCTCGGCTCCCTGGATCCTCGTGAGTGCCTGGTCCTGGGAGGGGACTTTAACACCACTCTCAAGGAATGAGATCGCTCGGGGACCGAGCAGTGCCCGGCCTCTGCAGACGTCCTCCAGGAGATCGTCGAATGCCACTTCCTGGTGGATGTCTGGCGTGACCACCACCCGGACGACGTCTCGACGTTCACCTTCGTCCGGGTGGAGGCCCATCGGTCGTGCCACTCCTGGCTGGACCGTATTTACCTGTCACGTTTCCACCTTTCACGGGCCCACTCCTCCAGCTTTCAGCCGGCCCCCTTTTCGGATCACCACCTTGCCACCGTGACGGCCTCTCTCTGCGCAGAGAGGCCGGGGCCGGCCTATTGGCACTTTAATAATATTTTGCTGGAGGATGCAGGCTTCATGGCATCCTTCCGAGAGTTCTAGCTGGCCTGGCGAGGGCAGAGGCGCGCCTTTTCCTCGGTGCGGCGGTGGTATCTGGGGAAGCTGCGCGCCTGTCTCTTCTGCCGTGACTACAACCAGGGCACCAGCCCACAGAGGGATGCGGCGATAGGGCAATTGGAACGGGAGGTCTTGGAGCTGGAGAGGCATCTGGCCGCCAGCCCCGAGGATCCATCCCTCTGCGGAGCGTGCCGTGAGAAGCGGGAGGAGCTCTGGGCCCTCAAAGACCTTCGGGCCCGGGGTGCTTTTGTTCAATCCCGCATCCACCTCCTTCAGGAGATGGATCGCGGCTCCCGTTTCTTCTACGCCCTGGAGAAAAGGAGCGGGGCCAAGAAGCACTTCACTTGCCTCCTGGCGGAGGATGGCACCCCCCTCACGGATCTAGCGGAGATGTGTGAGAGGGCCAGGGCCTTCTATGGGACTCTTTTCTCCCCGGATCTGACTGATCCTAACGTTTGCAGAGTGCTGTGAGATGGACTCCCAACGTCAGCACCAGCGACTGGGTTCGGCTAGAGCTGCCTCTCACTCTGGCTGAGTTCTCGGAAGCCCTCCGTAGCATGCCCACCAATAAATCTCCGGGCATGGATGAGCTGACCGTGGAGTTCTACTGCATGTTTTGGGACGTCCTCGGCCCAGACCTGGTCACCGTCTGGGCGGAGTATTTGCAGAGCGGGGTCCTCCCTCTCTCGTGAAGGCGAGCCGTGCTCGCCTTATTACCGAAGAGAGGGGACCTCCGTGACTTATGGAATTGGCATCTCGTCTCGCTCCTCAGCATGGACTACAAAATCGTTGAGAAGGCCATCTCGATGCAGCTTGGGTCCGTGCTGGCGGATGTGGTCCATCCAGACTAGTCCTACACCATCCTGGGCCACACGATCTTTGATAACTTGTATCTGGTCCGGGACCTTCTGGAATTAGAGTGTAGGGATGGCCTGTCATTCGCCCTCTTGTCCCTGGATCAGGAGAAGGCATTCGACAGGGTGGATCACGGGTATCTCCGGGGCACTCTGCGAGCGTTTGGCTTCAGACCCCACTTTGTGGGTTTTCTGGTCAGACTCAACTGGACCCTGACCGAGCCAGTTGGTTTCGGGTGGGGAATGCGGCAGGGGTGCTCCCTCTAGGGCCAGCTGTATGCTCTGGTGATCGAGCCCTTCCTCTGTCTCCTCTGTAAGAGGTTGATGGGGTTGGTGCTTCAGGAGCCAGAGCTGCAGCTGGTCCTGTCAGCGTACGCTGACGATGTGCTCCTCAGGGTCCAGGACCCGGGCGACTTGGCGTGAGTGGAGACTTGCCAGGCTGTGTATTCGGTGGCCTCCTCTGCCCGGGTCAACTGAGTCAAGAGCTCTGGGCTGGTGGTTGGGGACGGGTGGCAGGCGAGCTCCCTCCCACCCACGCTTCAGGCCATCCGGTGGAGCGCAGGTCCGCCGCTCTATCTCGGCGTTTACCTTTCTGCCATGCATCCATCTCCTCCGGAGAACTGGCACGGTTTGGCGGGCAGGGTGACGGAGCGGCTCCGGAAATGGACAGGACTACTCCGGTGCCTCTCCCTTCGCTGGAGGGCACTGTTGTTTAATCAACTGGTCCTGTCCATGCTCTGGTACTGGCTCAACACCCTGGTCCCGGCCCCGGATTTCCTGGCCAACCTCCGGACGGTGATTCTGGGGTTCTTTTGGCCAGGGGTGCACTGGGTCTCTGCAGGGGTCCTCCCCCTTCCCCTGGAGGAGGGGGGGCAGGGCCTGAAATGCCTATGCACTCAGGTCCATGTCTTCCACCTCCAGGCCCTGCAGGGCTCCTGTATGGTGCAGGTAGTCTGGCGTGGAGCATATTGGTGCACGCCTTTCTCCATCGCTTCCGAGGGCTCCGATACGACCGGCAGCTCTTTTACCTCCATCCGAGAGGTATTCCGCGAGACCTCTCCAGGCTGCCGGTCTTCTACTAAGACCTCCTCCGGACTTGGAAACTCTTTTCAATGACCAGGTCCGTGGCGGCCACCGTGGGGGCCGACCTCCTTGCGGAGCCCCTGCTACACAATCCCCAGCTTAGTGTGCAGGTGGCGGAGTCCCCCGCGGTGCGCCAGAGGCTGGTCTTGGCAGGAGTCACCAGGGTGGGAGACCTCCTGGACTACGACCGGGGAGACTGGCTGGATCCCCTGATGCTCGCTCTGCGCATGGGGCTCTCCAGACCTCGTATTCTCCGGCGCGTACTTCAGGAGGTGAGGGCCGCTTTACTGCCTGCTGCTCGGGCTTACCTCGACCGGGTCGTGCGAGAGGGCCCGCCCCACCCACCCTCCACCCCAGGCCCCATGGACATTTTTATCGGGCCCCCGCCCCGTGGACCCAATCGGTCCCCTCAACCTTTCACTGCGAGCCGGATGTACGATGTGCAGCCAGTTCTGTTCCAGGCCACACCAAGAAAACATATGTACACGTTCGTGCTCCACACCCTCCACTACCTCACCCTGGTGTCCCACCCCGATACCAAATGGTGGGACCTCCTGCCACCTCTCGAGGGGTGGGCCAGCTTATACTCTGCCCTAGTCCCGAGGCCCGCCGGGGATGTCAGTTATCAGCTTGTCAAGGTTTTTTTCCCCACTTTGAACTTTAACGTCCAAAAAGTGGGGTGTGGTAAACGTCTGTCTCAAATCTGGACTTAGAGTTCAACATCTGAGTGTTTACCTGAACCTCCCCCAAGCTCACTACCAGCTTGGATTTTACTTCGCTGCCACCAGATAAGATTTAGGCTCTTATCAGCCTGGGTTCCCCAAATTCCTTGGGGGGACCCCC
>NC_133770.1:127607681-127630945 GCF_003597395.2 Chelonoidis abingdonii
AAGCATTTTCCATCCTGATTTTACAGAGATAATTTTTACCTTTTCTTTCTTTAATTAAAAGCTTTCTTTTTTAAGAACCTGATTGATTTTTCCCTTGTTTTAAGACCCAAGGGGATTGGGTCTGAACTCACCAGGGACTGGTGGGGGGAAAGGAGCAGGGAAAGGTTAATTCCTCTTTGTTTTAAGATCCAAGGAGTTTGGATCTGTGTAGCCTCTCAGGGTAACCCAGGAAGGGGAAAGTCTGGGAGGGGAAAGGAGGCGGGATGGTTTATTTCTCCTTGTTTGAAGATCCAAGAGGTTTGGGTCTTGGGCTCCCCAGGGAAGGTTTGGGGGGAACAGGAAGTGTGCGAAACACTATATTTTGGCTGGTGGCAGCGTTATCAGATCTAAGCTAGGAATTAAGCTTAGAAGGGTCCATGCAGGTCGCCACTTTTTGGACGCTAAAGTTCAAAGTGAAGGGAAAATACCTTTACAGTAGTAAAAATGAGAATGATGCAAGCTGGACTAAAAACACAAAAAGAAACAGGAAAACAAAACTCTCCTTTGTTATAACCCTATTTCTCAATATAATGCAGCATAGTCTGTAACGTATGTGTTAACAATTTCCATTTCCCACTCCACTGGATGGACTCAAGGTCTATTCCTAAGCAGGTGATTTGAAAAAGATATTCATGCTACTAGTCCTTAGAAAAGCATGAATGCAACTAACATTTTTTATAGTTCAACTCTTATTTGTTTTGCTTTTCATCCTTCAATGTGACAGTTTCTTACCTTTTTTAATAAAATCTGATTTATAGTGTTACACTTAAGGAGTTCTGACACTAGTAAGTAGTCATCTCCTGATAAAATAAATCTGTTCAGTCATTAGTACTATCTGCATGACAAAAGGAAAACTTATTTCTAATACACAGTATTTACATGATCTTTATCACTTGTAACTATTACTGAAGAACTATAAATTAAGCATATGCATCAGAATAACACCTGGGAGAGAGTTTATTCTGCAAACTTGTTTAACCTTTTATTTTTCTGACAGTTTGGAAATTATTACTTTAAAAGAGTTCGAGCACCTGGTCTGTGATTTTAATAGTTGATATGTAATGCCGGTGGGGGTGGGGGGAATGGTTAGAACAAGAACTATAGTTCCTTAAAAGGGGTTATTTATCTCAAGCACATTTAGTCTGAAAACTCATATCATTCTGGACCACAATTCATGTTGACAAATCAGTATTTAAGGTCTAGCATGGTTTAACTGCAATATAACTAACATTATTCTGGCTTCCCAAGTTTAACCTCTCAGCCTAAGACATCTGATTAAGTGATAGCTGCAGATGGAAAATATACATCTAATAGTTGTTCCATTCCTCCCACCCTCCAAGAAAGGAGATAATATAAAACATATTTAAATGAAAATGTGATAATGTCCCTTTAAAACTGTCCTTTTAAAAATATTCTTAAACAGTCTAATAATAACTAATCCAGAAATCTTCTCTACAGGTAAATATTTTACAGACCTGTTCTAGTAGACTTTTTCTCTCAGTTTTGAGCTGTAGCACTTTAATTATTTCATCATTGGATCCCTTACCCTCTACCCTGCTCCTCTGCCACACTTTAACATCACTGTACAAATATTAAACTTTAACACCACTGTACAAATATTAAAACAAATGTTTTCGTAACATCAAACATTTATAATAGGTTGAAAGCACAATGATGTCACTCAGACATATCACATATTAATGTCACAGACTAATTGGTCCTGATCCTACAAAGACCTACACACATGCTAACCTTTATGCATCAGTGGAATTGCTCACAGTGCCTAAAGTTAAGCAGTGTATACCATAAGTCTTTGTATGATCAGGACCTTCAAATCAAGCCCATCTCATAGATAAAGCTAATGCCTTAATTAACTGTTTAACAAGCTGATTAATAGTACTTGTCAAAACTAGGGCTGGTTAATGTTTTTCAGTTGAAACTGTTTTCAAAATCAGAAACTTTCATGAAAAGCTTTTTGAATTTTTTTTCCAGTTTTTCATCAAAACTGGAAATTGTTATTTGGAAATTTTGATACTTCAAAACTGTATTTTTTGTTGTTTCCCTTTTGTCCCACAGCACCATATGCAAATAGAGAATATGTTTCTAGTTAGTTTAGACATTGGCCTAAATGCTTGGAAGTCCAGTTAGTAGAACTGTGTTGCAGAGGGGAAAAAAAAATATGGTTTATAAGAACGGCCATATTGGGCCAGACTAATAGTTTATCTAGCTCAGTATCCTGTCTTCCAGCTGTGGTCAGTGCCAGAAACTTCAGAGGGAATGAGCAGAAGAGTGCAATTATAAAGTGATCCATCCCCTGTCATCCAGTTCCAGCTTCTGGTAGTCAGAGCTTTAGGGACACTCAGTGCATGGGGTTGCATCTCTGACCATCTTGGCTAAAAGCCATTGATTGACCTGACCTCTTCCGGGATGCAGATAAACACTAAACCTGAGTTTCAGAATAAAACAAGGAAAAAGAAAAGTGTTTTATAGTTACAGTATGCTCTTTTAAACACATTTCCATGTCTGTAAAAATGACTGCACAATTTACATAGCCAAAGGAAGATTGATTTTCATTCTAGAAAAAATCAACTCATTTTATATTTTCCCATCTGTCCTCCATGTGAGTCTGTCCACATGAAAAATCCTGCTTGGTGAAGCCACATAGGGATGGCATCCATATCCCAGCAAATGCTGGAACCATTCATCACTTTTGTGCCTCAGCTAATTTTACAATAACCTTGGCAGGAGCACTTTTCCTAAAGATTATTTTCAACTGAATGTCTGGAAATAAGACTAGATATTGTTGTTTATGATTAGCATATTCACATTTCCCCAGACTCCTAAGTGAAGCTACTTTGTTAGATATTACCTGTTTTTGATGTAGAAAGGTACACCATATAAATTATTGAGAGGTGTTGTAGAATTAACTACGGTTAAAAACAAACGGGGGTAAATTTTCTGTAGTATTCTAACAAACTGAAACTGAGTTGATGTTTGCCAGTTACTTTAAATTTTTTGTGATTCACAAAAACACATGAGAGAGGACAAGGACTGCAGTGATGGGGTGCTACAGAACCAAATGAAGGCATGTTAGCAGAACTTTTTAGAGGAAATTCAAAATGTCTGCATTAAAGTATATTTTATGTGTTGTTCAGCTTACTGTATCTTTAAGGAAAAGTTACTATAAAATGAACAATTCTTTATAGAGCTAGGTACAGAGGGTCTCATAGAGACCAAGGGAAATTTGTTGATTGGTGAAATAGGGTTGGAAAGTCAGCTGAAGTGGAACATAATTTCTTTCACTAGAAAGTATGTATATGAAACACCAGAAAATCCTAAACTCTAGAGAAATTGGTAACAAATTGGTGGCAGTGGGGTACTCACATAAAGAAATATTAGTAAAAAGAGATAACAAGGTGGCAACATTATTAGCTCCTATTTAAAGTCCTGTTTGCTATATAAGGACATGCTCATACCAATGTTTCTGCTATATAATGGGCTAAGTCCAACTCCCCCTGAAGTAAATGAAAGTCTTTCAGCTAAGTCTAACAAGAGTAGGATCAGACCCAACGTTCATACAAGAGCGCAGTTAATTGTTTCGTAAGTCACAGGTTTAACAGAGTTTGTATCATTAAGATAAATAAATAGTCACATCAAAAGTGTGTTAAAGGAGTGCTAAGTAGCCACATTTGTATTTTTTAAATCATTAATATAAATAGAACTATGCAAAGCTTTCATTATAAAACCAAAAACCACTTAAACTAGCCTGGTTGTGCGTTTCATTACAAACATGAAGCTCAGCCTATGTTTGTCAAAGCAACAAGGAAATCTAGACCCATTTTTGAGTGAACCTGGATTAATTTATGCACTGAAGACAAATTAATTTCAGTAAATTCAGTGATTATCAAACTCAAAGTGAAACTCAAGAGCTTTGAATTAACAGAAAAGAAGATTCACAAGAATTCTGGCAGGCCAAAATTGCTGAGTTTTCCCCTCAAATACCATCCATTCAAGTATTCACAACTAAAAATTAACATGACCACATGAATATCAGCAAAGCAAATTTATTGCATTTATTTATGAAAATATTAGAAAATTTCTTTTATTATTTGGCAACATCTAGTCCTAAATAGTCCTAATAATTAAAATATTGCGGACTACTTTATTTGAAATAGAGTATTCTATTGATACTCATTTTTCCTAGGCAATAAGAGCAAACTGTTGAAAAATAAGGTATGAAATTTATGTGCATTTGTGTGTCTGTATTTTCACATAACATTACAACAACTGGGAATGCAAATACCAGTCTTCATGCTTAGCTGTAGTAACAGTTACACTTTTGTGTGTGAGCCCCAGGTCTCTTTTTCAAAATTCAGTATAAGAAGGCAGATGTTGAGGTGTGGGAAATTAGTGCCCCTCCATTAAAGTCAATATGTATTCATGGGTCATATACTTTGTTGCTTGTATAGGGTCACATTAGGGGGCTCCATGGCCCCCCACAGGCTCCCTGTATTCCCTCTACTTCAGGGCCCCCCTGCAACTTCCACTAACCCCTTTCCTTATGCCTGGGGCTCTGTGTCAACCCCATTTCTAAAGCCCTGCAAATTTGAACAAAACTGTCTCCAGGACCGACCCCTGGGTCACTCCGCTTGATACCAGCTGCCAACTAGACATGGAGCCATTGATCACTACCCATTGAGCCCAACAATTTAGGCAGCTTTCTAGGCAAGAAACTTGCTGGCAAGAATACTGTGGGAGACCATATCAAAAGCTTTGCTAAAGTCAAGATATAACACATCCCCTGCTTTCCCCATATCCACAGAGCCAGGATCATGTGATCAGGTCATATGATCATGTCACCTAGTACTGTACTCCATCTTGGATTTCCAGTATCTTTCCACTGAGGGGAGTGGGAATCATGCTGAGAAACAAAGGGTTCCTGCCATATGTAATCATGGTTCATTCTTCACTGAATCCCCACCCAGGATGACTGCTGAAAACATCTAAGAAACAAGGACAAAGCGGTGTGTGTGGTGGGGGGTGGGAAGGACTGAACCTAGGTTGGAAAATGTGTCTGGCCTGTGAGAGAAATACTTGGAATTTTATGCTGCAAGAAATACAAGTTTGCTTTCAAGAACTTCTGCAATGTGCCTAAAACAAGATGTAGGGTGAGAAATTACAATTTGTAACCAGTTTCTTTAGTGTATTAAGCTTAGTTTGCGAGTGTGTTTTATTTGCTCAGTAATCTGGTTTCATTTGTTTGCTATCCCATATAATCACTTAAAATATATCTTGTGTAGTTAATAAACTTGTTTTTGTTTTCTCCAAACCCAGTCTGTGGAATCCACAACTGCGGGTGGGATGGGCAAAAGGCTGTGCATATTTTCCTCCACATTAAGGAAGGGAGCGAATTTTATGAGCTTACACTGTACTGTTTTCTGTGCAGCGCAAGATAATACAATTTTGGGTTTATACTCCAGAGGAGACGTGCATTTGAGTGGTGGTCAATTCCTCAGCTGAGTCTTCTCATGCAGAGCTGATTTCAGTGTCTGTCTTTCTGCAGCTGGGTGTGTCCCTACCAGTATGTGCAGGGCTGCCCAGAGGATTCAGGGGGCCTCGGGCAAAGCAATTTTGGGGGCCTCTTCCAAAAAATAAGTTGCAATACTACAGAATACTATATTCTTGTGGGGGCCCTGTGGGGCCTGGGGCAAATTGCTCCCCCTCCCCCCAGGCAGCCCTGAATATGTATGCTGGAGGAGGCTTGAGGGCCTGGCTCTGCATAGCAGGGTAAGGGATCCCAGGCTGGTGGAACAGGCGGGCTCAGTGGAACCCCAATACATCAGGTAGTACCAAGCGTGGTGGTGAGGGGGAACCCATCACAAGGGATATTTCTAATAGGGTCCTGCAGGGATCTGTTCTCAGCCTAAAACTAATCCTTATCAACGATTAGGAAAAAAAAAATCTTTGTTAGTAAAGTTTGCAGATGACAAAGATTGGTGGAGCTGTAAATAATGATGAGGACACGTCTCTTGAATAGAACAATCTAGACGATAATCGTTTTCCTAGGCTGTCAGTTTCATCGTGTTATCCCTTTCTTTGCATCCTTTCACTGACTCCCTCTTCTCTATTGTATTAAACATAAGCTGCTTGTCTTCACTTTTAAGGATCTTTGACCTATCCTATCATTTCTCATGCACCTTACCTACATTTCTCCTGCAGTATCAAAAGGTCAACTCCTTCCTCAATTGCCCACTTGTTAAATGGTCAGACAAAAACCTTTGTGCTTTTTCGCTTGCTGCCCCTCATACTTGGAAGAAGTGCCCTGTAAGCATCCACAAAACTACCTTGTTATCCTTCTTCAAAATGTTCCTTACAATTCTCCTTTGCCATGAGGCCTACAAAAACATTGACAATGCTTAAGCTGCTAGTGTGCTGATACCACAGCCTATCATGTTGACCAATATTGTCTCATTGTTTCCTTATAGTCCCTCATCAGTCCATCTGTTGGCTATTGTCCTATACTTAGATTTTAAGTTATTTGAGTTCTTTAAGTTCTGAAAAAGACTGCAGCCTACTGGTGGATAATTAACTGAACATAAGCTCCTAGAGGAGTGCTGTGGGTAAGAGGACTAATGCAATTTTTGAAACACAAGCAAGAGAATATTAACTAAGAGTAGGGAGGTGATATTACCACTGCATGCAGCATTAGTGATACCATTACTGGAATATTATATCCAGTTCACTTCTAAAAGTATTTTGAAAAATTGAAAAGGATTCAGAATAGAGATACAAGACTGATTTAAGATTTAGAAAACCTGCCTTACAGTTAGAATCTAAGGAAGCTCAATCGATTTAATCTGTCCAAGAAAAGGTTAAAGGTGACTTCATCATGGTCTATAAGTATCTACGCAGGGAGAAGATTTCTGATGGTAAGGGCTCTTACATTTAGCGGACAAAAACATACCAAGATTGAATGACTGGAAGTTGAAGACAGATAATTCAAACTGGAAATAAGGTACAAATTTTTAACACTGAGGGTAACTAATTACTGGAAGCAACTTACTAAGAGATGTGATGAATTCCTCATCACCTGAAGTTTTTTAATTGCGATTGAGTGTCTTCCCTAAAGGACTTTATCTAGTTCCACTAAAAGTTGTGGCTGGTGTTATGTAGAAAGTCAGATTAAATTATCATATTGGTACTTTCTGGAGCTATGTAAATTTACAACAACTGAGAATTTAATTGAAGGTTTATAATTTAGAATGAACATTTCAGTCTGATGTTCTGAATGGAATAATATCTCATGCAAAATGGGCCAATTCTGTCTTCCATTATTCTAGTGCAATCCCAACCATTTCAGTGGAGTTCTAGTGACATATGTAAGAGCAGAATTTGGTAATAGGATTTCTCAGAACTCTGTTTCCAACAGATAGCAGCAGTCAGTAGCATTGTTGAACCTAATCAAAAGCTCTTATCCTGAACTGTTACAATAAGCATTTATGGTGAGGGGTAATAGTTTTTCTCTCATTAAGCAGAAAATGAGAAGGAGCATTTTTGAGAACACCACATCAAAATACAAATTAGCACACTAAACTGTTTTAACTTCCTCTGATAAGGGAAATTTTTAATGGGTCCAGACAAACACTAAAAATATAATGTCAGATATTTGGATAGAAAAGCTTCAGATTCCTTCACTAACAAAGTACTGATACATTGACTAAGGATCATGATAAACTTTGAGAAATTTTCTGTAATGAAATAGTTAGGATATACCTCTTTTTCAAGTTCCTATTCACTATGCTGGGCAGAATCCCACAACTTTACAGGTGGAGCCACATTGCAGCCAGTGACACAGACAGATGACATATTTATTAGCTTGTCAAAGCCTCCCCTGTTTATGGAAGACTCACCCAGCTAAACAAAACAGTCTGCTTCCTATTGGCTAATTGAGATAGCCCCTGTTGAGAGTCTCAGCAAAGTGCTTGATGAGGCATAAAATGATGATTAATTAATTTACGGCTCAGTTGATCATCAAACTGAGAGGTTTATGATTCTCACAGCGGTCAACACTCTCTCTTCAATGTGCAACAGCATGAGCAGCCTTCACTCTGGCCTGCTGCTGCCTTTGCTATGACCTGAGATATGGTGACTTAACTCAGGGAAAGAGGGAAAAAGTAAGAAGAAAAGTTTCAGAAGGGAGATCCTAGCACCCTCTTTGAGAGTGGCTTATGAGTGCCAGAAAGCTTTTCACATCTTAGCATTAATCAAAACTAGATGGCCTGACATTGTTTTGTTTAAATTAAAAAAAAAAAGCTTTAAGAACAATAGTTTCTTTATTGATTACATAGTTTACATGCAAGATGGAATTAAATTACATCCTGACAAGGTTTTACATTTACAAATGTGTTTATTGCAAGGGATGTCAAAGTGCCAACATTAATACTAACGGGGACACGGTTATCTACTTTTAGAGATAAATTTTAACCATTTAAAATGCATTAGAACTTTAAAAAAATTGAGACCAAAGATAATGCAAAGATTTGGCAAAATGTATTATTTCTACTGAGTGAGCCACTGGGCCCCATATTTTTAAAACACTGGTCAAAAGGGAGCACGTGCTTTTGCACGCAGATGCAATCTAGACTTACGTGCAACCACTAAATGTTTTGTACTTCTTGTTTTGAGCACAAACTTTTAAATATATGCATTTATGGTACAGTTCTGACAAACTGTTCTGAAATCATAATTTTAAGTAGAGTATTTATCCTTGGTTTTAAGAGAGGCAACCTAATTCTTCTCTGTTACAACAGTATAATTCCAGAATAGTAGATTTGCTCTACTGCTAATGAAGCCAATTTTCAAATATGGGTGCCTAAAGCTGTTCATTTAAGTTCAGATTTTCAAGAGTATTCACTAATTGTGGGTGACTTCATTTTTGGGTGCCATAGTTATGGCACCTAAAGTCAGATTTTCAGACTCCCCTAACTCACAATGACTAACTGGAATTGTGGGTGCTCAGCACCTCTCAAAAATAGTTCTGAGGTCAGGCTGGGCACTAAAAATGAGACATCCATAATTTGTGGAAACTTTCATAATTGTTGTCCTAAAATCTCTTATTTAGACACCTATATTAACATTTTCAAAATTGGGGCCCTAAAGATACAATCTTAAACCCTTATCTAGGCATGCAATTAAGTGTTCTGATTTTCAAACATTCAGCACAAACAGCAGTTCCCACTGACTTCCTGTATAGCTTAAATTGTCAAAGTTTATGAATTTGATTCAGGAAATGACATTTCTATGTGTTTTCAGAGTAATCCTCTCAGTAAAATGTAAATGAACATTTCTGTTGTTTCTTACAAAGTATACTCTTCTGCGATTAATTCAACAAATGTATCAGGTATAGTAGTGAATATCATTTCATATCAGAACAGCATGTGTATGTGTATGGCCATCTGGTGGAAAATAAGTGTGTTTAATAAGAAGAATGGGAGGGATAGATGTAACATGAACAATGCACATATTAAATTTTACTCAAAAAGTAGTTACAAAACCTCTGCTGCTGTGGTAACTTATATGGTAACTTGGCCAGGAAAAAAATCCAGTCACCCAATAATGCCTTTTAATTTAACTACAGTTATGGTAGATGGAACTGAATAACAATGAGAACAATGAAGTAAGAACAAAAACGAAGTGAGTTGGCATAGTGAATAGCTACCATGTTTACAAGTTATATTCAGACCCATTTCATTCTTAGGTTCAGTCTCTAACAAACTCAGCCTGGTCTGTGTAATGAAGGAGAAGTAGGACTTTAGCTCTCTTAACAGAATTAAATGTTTATTAGAAAATATTAAAGAAAGGTGATACAAAGGGTTTAAAGACAAATGAGCTTGTAAGTTTAAATGTAATGTGCTGTAGTGCACGAAAACAGCTCAAAATGAAACAGTGCAGAAAACTAAGCAACTCTCATCAACAGTGTGATGCTGTTGCAAAAAAAGCAAATGTGATTCTGGGATGCATTAACAGGTGTGTGGAGAGCAAGACACGAGAAGTCATTCTTCCATTCGACTGCGCTGGTCAGGCCTCAGCTGGAGTATTGTGTCCAGTTCTGGCCACCGCATTTCAAGAAAGTTGTGGAGAAATTGGAGAGGGTCCAGAGAAGAGCAACAAGAATGATTAAAGATCTAAAGAACATGACCTATGAAGGAAGGCTGAAGGAATTGGGTCTGTTTAGTTTGGAAAAGAGAAGACTGAGAGGGAACATGATAGCAGTTTTCAGGTATCTAAAAAGGTGACATGAGGAGGTGGGAGAAAACTTGTTCATCTTAGCCTCTAAAGACAGAACAAGAAGCAAAAGGCTTAAACTGCAGCAAGGGATGTTTAAGCTGAACATTAGGAAAAAGTTCCTAACTGTCAGAGTGGTTAAACATTGGAATAAATTGCCTCGGGAGGTTATGGAATCTCCATCTCTGGAGATATTTAAGAGTAGGTTAGATAAATGTCTATCAGGGATAGTCTAGAGTATTTGGTCCTGCCATGAGGGCAGGGAACTGGACTCGATGACCTCTTGAGTTCCCTTCCAGTCCTAGAGTCTATGAATCTGTGAAACAATTTGGTGACAAGGAAAGGAAACCTATGTGTGGTAGGCATCGTGAAACACCAAAGCATCCACAAAAAGTATACCTTGGCCTCGGCCAAGAAACTAGGTATCGTAAGAGCAGACATACAGAGTATTCTGATTTACTTGGCAAATTAGACCTATTCAAATAAAATATGTTTTAATGCAGCCAAATGCAAAATAATACATCTAGGAACTAAAAATGCAGGCCATACCTAGAGAATGGTGGACTGTATCCTGGAAAGCAGTGACTCTGAAAAGGATTTAGGGACACAGTGGACAAGCAACTCAATAGAGTTCCTAGTTTGCTGATATGGCAAAAAGGGCTAATGTGATCCTCTGATATACAAAGAGGGGACCAGTGAGTAAGAGTAGGGAGGTGATTGTTGCCTCTGTATATGGCATTGGTGAGGCTGATATTAGAATACCACCTACAGTTCTAATGTGATATAGCCAGTGGCCTGGTGGTCAGGCAGTGGCTTCACAGTTCTTTTTAGTTTGTCCATCCTGGAGTGGGCCCTGCCAGGTCACAGGGGAGAATGAAGTGTCTGTATATGTGTCCTTTGTCATTACAGAGGGAGGATAAGCAGGATACGGGAACCCAGGGCCTCCCACTCCACCAGGTCCTGACCCAGGGCCTAAAAGGGGTATTGCAATGTCCAGACCACTCAGCGGTCCATCAAGTTACATCCCACCCCCGGTCACTTCCTACCGGGCTATAGCATCCCCATTTGGGACATGGACAGAGTCTTAGTAGTGTCTCCTAGTGAACAACATCCCATTCTTCAGTGCCTCTCATGGGTTCTCTGCTCCAAAGAGGTCTGGGGAATATGGATCACTGATTCTAGAGTGGCCTTACTAAGACTGCAGTTGCTCTTCTCACAACTCCAGGTATCAGCCATACTTCCTGGTGCAACCCATAACTCCTTTCACCTCTCACTGGGCTACCGGTGCCCGCTATAAACTGTCCCTCTACTTGGAGCATGCCCTACAGCTATGTGTTGGTCTGGTATAGTGTGGGGCCTGTAAACCCCAACATATGTCCATATTTGAGACCCAGATATTTAAAAACTGGAAGCTGAGAAAAAAGCCACAAAAATTATTCTAAGGTTGAAGAAAATGTTTTACAGTGAGAGATTTAAAGAGGTCAATCTGTTTAGTTTATGAAAAGGTGACTTAATTACAGTATCTAAGTAGAATCATAGAATATCAGAGTTGGAAGGGACCTCAGGAGGTCATCTGGTCCAACCCCTTGCTCAAAGCAGGACCAATCCCCAACTAAATCATCCGACGCAGGGCTTTATCAAGCCTGACCGTAAAAACCTCTAAGGAAGGAGATTCTACCACCTCCCTAGGTAACCCATTCCAGTGCTTCACCACATTTCCAGTGAAAAAGTTTTTCCTAATATCCAATCTAAACCTCCCCCACTGCAACTTGAGACCATTACTCCTTGTTCTGTCATCTGGTACCACCGAGAACAGTCTAGATCTATCCTCCTTGGAATCCCCTTTCAGGTAGTTGAAGGCTGCTATCAAATCCCCCCTTATTCTTTTCTTCTGCAGACTAAACAATTCCAGTGCCCTCAGCCTCTCCTCATAAGTCATGTGCTCCAGCCCCCTAGTCATTTTTGTTGCCCTCTGCTGGACTCTTTTCCAATTTTTCCACATTCTTCTTGTAGCATGGTGCCCAAAACTGGACACAGTACTCCAGATGAGGCCTCACTAATGTTGAATAGAGGAGAATGGTCACTTTCCTCAATCTGCTGGCAATGCCCCTACTTATACAGCCCAAAATGCCATTAGCCTTCTTGTCAGCAAGGGCACACTGTTGACTCATATCCAGCTTCTCATTCACTGTAACCTCTAGGTACTTTTCTGCAGAACTGCTGCCTAGCCATTCAGTCCCTAGTCTATAGCAATGCATGGGATTCTTCTGTCATAAGTGCAGGACTCTGCACTTGTCTTTGTTGAACCTTGTAAAGGTGTGGGACTCACCCCTGCAGCGCCTCCTGATGGTTGTCTCCGGGAATTAGCTCTCTAACCATTGGAGAACCCTCTGCAGACAGGTGTCCCTCTACTGCATGGTCCTCTTGTCCGTCCTGGAATGTCGGTGCCCCTTTAACTGGGTGCTGCCCCCTGGCAGTAACCCCACAGTTCTGGGTCTCCCCCTCCCAGGGGAACCTCCACCCACTATCACAGCTTCGCCTCAGTGTTAGGCTACTGCAAGTCCCCATCTAGCCTCCACTCACTGGGGCGGACTGCAGTATAAGCCACTCATCATAGGCAAAGGGGGTTTTGGACCTGCTGCCTCTGGCTACCCATGGGCTGTCCCCTGCAACCCAGTACCTAATAGGCCTTACTAGGCCTGCAGCTTGGGGCTTTCCTAGGCTGGAGCTCCCAGCTCCTCTGGCCCTTTCCCAGCCCCTGCTCCAATCTAGGTTCCTTACTTAGCACCTTGCAACCAGGTGCTTCTCCCTCTACAAACCTCGTCAGATTTCTTTTGGCCCAATCCTCTAATATGTTTCTAAGTACCTTTATGGAGAGAAAATACAAGGTACCAAACAGCTCTTTAATCCCATGAAGAAAGGCATAATAAAAATGCATAACTGGAAACTGAAGCCAGACAAATTGAAGTTAGAATAATGGCACAAACTTTTAACAGTGTGGGTGATCAACCATTGAGACAAGCTATCCAAGTAGGTGGTAGATTCTCCATCTCTTGATGTGTTCAAATGAAGATTAGATACCTTTCTAGAAGATATGCCTTAATCAAATACAAGTTCTTCTGCTATGTGCTTGTGAGAGACAGCTCACTGAATGCTGTAATCATAGATTAGGAATGGATGCAGGAGCAAATATTAAAAAATCTGAGGACATCAAAGAGCATGCAGATTTAGCAGATGAAAGTAAAATTAGTTCATTAGCTGAACACAAATTAGAAATTTCCAGAAAATATTTTTGTTCTACGCTGGGTTTTTTAAATCCCTGAAGAGACTGTAGATTACTGTTACAGAATTCAGGGGAAAATAGCTTCCTTTCCGCAGACCCAACCCTCCTAGGGTATAAGATCAGCTGTCTAAAAAAGGTCTTTACATCTGCCATTGGCAATCTTTGTGATGAGCTGGCTGATGTGAAAAATAGAGGGTCTGAGTGATCACTTCTGAACTCTGAATATTCAGCTCCTCAGTTGAGCCCTCAGGTAAAAAAAAGTGGAAATTAAGTAAGACAGACAAGCACAATAAGTTGTAGAAGTGATATAAAATGGCTTGGCTAAAGTCAAAAAGAAGAAGGAATAGGACAAGCACAAAACTTAAAGGTAAGAACTCAAAAAGAACAAAAAGGCCAAACCTCAAGTCAAGGGGGAGGAAGACTCCAAGCCAAAAGTTAAGTATAAGAAGAAAAGAAAGATGAAATGTAAAGTTAAGCCTGGGGGAGCAACTTAGAGTTGGAGAAGCAGCAGCTAAAGGGAAGTAAAAGGGGCAAATCTAACATCCTAGATTAAGAAAGAAAATAATCTTCTCAACAGACATCGACATTTAGGTAGTGTTCCTTCTCCACCACAAAGATTTATAATTATTAATATTAATAAACATTTTGGAAGCTAAAAGAGACTAGATAAAACTATAGGTGTTACTACATCTGGTATTAATGCTGTATTCCTGTCATATCAGTAATAAAATATTTACCTCTGTTGCAACAACATGGGCCTCTTTGTGCTCTCTATTCTGTCTGTACCACAACACAACAAATATCCCACAGTGTCTCTCAGAAATTTGAAGAAAAAAAAAAAGATGGACATAAAATATTTTCAAAACTGTTTTCATTATTAGAAAATATAGCCCCTATCTTATGTGAGTTTATAAATTGGTAGGTCAGAATTGTGATCTAGATTCTAGATAATAGTGGATTTTCTATTTCCTCTTTGCTTTACTGTATCAGCCAATAGTTCTGATATTCTGAAGGTCATCTTGACAGCCTGCTAGATCACTCCAAAGACTGAACCTCAGACCAAAAAGCAGAGGTCATCCTAATATGCTTTAAAATTATATAGAAATACAAGTATCAGAGGGGTAGCCATGTTAGTCTGGATCTGTAAAAGCAGCAAAGAGTCCAGTGGCACCTGATAGACTAACAGACATATTGGAGCATGAGCTTTCGTGGGTGAATACCCACTTCATTGGATGCATGCATAGAAATACAAGTTTTTTAAAGTAATGTTTTCCTAAAAGCAATGACTTAAATAAAATGGATATACATAATATGAAACTCAAAAGTTTTGGAAAACTAAAAAAAAAGATTTTCAAGTTGCACTAAGCCCAGAAAAGCACCAAGTTTCCTTGAAAGTTCGACAGTATTATAAATTAAAGCATAAACTGTATTCATTTCCATGATAAACATGGGTAATAGTGTGTTCTGACTAGATGTATGATTAATCTTTTTATTTGGTACAAGGCCCAATCAAACTCGAATAGTCTTTGCTAGGAGATTGAACTGATTTTCAAAGATGGCTTCCCCTGGGTGTTACATAATTTCACAGTTAAAGTCCAAATTCAGCAAATCTCCTCCTACTGACAATACTATTTTCTTCAACATTACTGTTTTGTTTTGGGTTTTTTTTTCAAATCACACAGCTTGTCTGCTCTCTACTTTCCATCTAAAAAAGATATAAAGATAAAAAACACACTCTCTTAGGTATTTAAATATTCAGTATGAATTAGACTAAATGTGCTAAAGTCTAGCTGGGTTTAAGTAATGGTTAAATGAATTCTGCAAATGCTACTTGTGCTGTCTAGCAGGAATATTCTGTATCATTCCTGGGTTATTACTGAATTCATTTATTTAGATATGTGAGTAAAGTGCTCCTAAGAACCAGGAAAAAGTCTTTAATAGCCAAATATGCGTACCCTTTGGCTGGCATGTACAGAGGGGGCATCTGTATGATAGTTTAGAAATGACCAACTAAGGTGTGAAGTTTTGCACTGAAAAAAATATTAAACCAGAACATTTTAAGAACAAATATTAGCATTCAGAATGGAAAGACTGCTTTAAATTGTTGAAAGCAGAATCTAGAATATTCTAAGTTTTTCTTTGAAATATATGCATAAAAAATTAGAAGAAACAATACTTCAAACAACATTTGTAAAGATTTCCTAGTTGCATTGCTAAGAAGTGTGTTCAAATATTTGTTTTAAACACATTTATCTCACAGATTTGCCTGATGAACTGTCAGTTACTTTGGCAGATAGGAAATAAATTAGAATGAACAAAGACTTTGCATAGTTTTCCCCAAATGTTTCTGAGATTTTATCTACATGGAATGTGACTCCTACTTGCCCAAGATTCAGCAACATGACACTGTAATAGTTCACAATAATGGCTTGGTGGTAGTTCATATTAATTATAAACATCCTTCTACTAATAGTCTCCTCACAGAATTTTATACAACGAACCCTGGACATCTTCTGACCTTCTTTAGATTACATTTGTATTTCACAGATCACATAGCCTATATGCAACCACAAATTTTATCACATAATTTTACACATTAACTTTTGCAGATTTGCCACTGAACATCACATTATAATATAAAACAATGTGCTGAAAATTCATCACTATTCACTGTTTTTACCAGTCTTTAAGAAAAATCTGCCTCTTTTATATGTTGGTTTGCGTCTCTTTACTCACAAAATCTTGAATTGTATCTTTTCTATTTCAAGAGGTACCAAGTAACTGACTGGGAGGAAAAAGTCTACCAGGTCCATTATACGTGTCCTTTTGAGTTACTTCTCAGTATGGCTTGTGTTGTCATCATCTGCCTCTATTGATATCAGATCATTTGAAAAAATGACACCAACATGTGCAGAACTATTATACTGGACAATAAGTTCCTCATTGTAGTAACAATATTTATACAGTCAGAGATCCATTCCTCACCATCTACCCCAGGTAACTGAGCTTGGTACTGGGAAAAATTGAAGGAAGAAGAAGCAGAAAACTTTCTCCCAGACCAGTAAGCAAAATAGTATTGTTAAGCTGCCATATCTTGAATGTGTGCCCTTTGCATGTGGAGAGGAGAAAAAGGCTAGAATTAAGTGGAGGAAGGAAGGAACAATTCCCAATACAATGAACTAACTTGATGTGTATATGAAGAACGGATGGTGGGGGCGAGGGGGGGAAGGAAATAGAATTAATTTTGTTAAATACTTATTAATCAACCCATGGATTTTTGCAATTAAAACAATGCGCTGAAGCAATCTGAATTCATTCTACTAAAACAAAAAGTAGAGTGTATAAAGGATGAAGTGTAAGGTCATACAGAGGTGCAAAACCGAAAGAGTACAATATATCTTCAGCCAAATTCTGGCACCATTACTCACTCTGAAGATAACACCTTATTCTATAAGTAGTCTCACTTAACTAAATTCTCACGTGATTGAGAATATACAAATAAGAATGAATAAGAATGGCTTCCAAGCAGCAGAAGCAGCAAGAACAGAATAATTTGAATTTAAAGATGATAGAAATATTTCCATTTGGTTAGCTTCATTCGTTATAATTTTTATTAAACAATATTATTTATATTACCATACCATGTAGGAGCCCCAATCAAGAACCAAGTCCCCATTGTGGTAGGTGCTGTACAAACACATAAGAAGATGGTATCTGTCATAAGGATTAAACAGAATAGTTGACGGAACATGTTCTGTCTCAGAAGAAAGAAGAGAACATAACAGTATCTAGCTGCCTCAGATGTCCTTGACCCTTGTCAATCTGTGTATAGACTTCGGTTTTGTACAGCTGATGCCTTTGTTTTTTAGCTGATTATCTCCTCCTAGAGATGGACAATGACTAGTGTCCATGTAGCTATGTTTATGCTGTAACAGTCTGAAAACGTAATGTAGTAAAATCTCATTGCGTGGACAAGTTAGTGGTAGAAAGGTAAGGGAGATGTCATTTAATTCATAAAAATCTACAGAATCATTATTTCAATGGTCTTACCATCTGTGGCGTAGCAGAGGGCAGGGTGGATGCTCTCCCCAACTCCAAGCTCCTAGCTGCAGGTCCTCTGTTTGGTGAAAATGTTGATAATATAGTATCATTGGAAATGGGCCAAGTTTTGTATCATTCAAAAGCCCTTTCTCCTGCAAACATGACAAACCTAGAACAATTATGTAAATATATATTTGAGCAAATGTTTAAAAATAATCTTTTGTTTTATTATACTTTAACACAGGAATGCATTGTTTACGTAATCCCTAGGATTGCCAAAGATTAATGTAAGTTAGTCTTGACATGTAGGGACTGAAAACATTTATTTAGCAAAGTCATCCTCAACATCGTCTCTGCCTGTCTAGGGTAGACACATTGTCACACTGATCCTTGTCCATGCCATGTTCACACATCTCTGTACAAAACAGGCTGTTGGCCAAACATTTGCAGGGTGGTGAGCATCTGGTCCTGGTGCACAACCATTTGATTAGCTGAAGAATTTATTTGGGAGTGCATAGTATTTCACACATAGCTGGTGTGATCAGTCTATCCACCAAGACCCATCCATGCTGATAGGGAGTATAGTTTTGGATGTGCTCTATCATCCTGGAGCCATTACATTGCTTGATCATTTGCCTTCCTGATAGCAAGTATAAATCCACCACTTGTTGGTGGCCATTTTTCTCCATTTGCCTGCTTCTTGGAAAACATCTGCCAGTGTACCCCAGCGAGTGTTGTAATGTTGGCGTTCAAATGGTAAACTTACCATATGAATGCCTCCAGTGCATTTATTACCTCATCAGTGACTGCTCTCAGCTGTTACGAACACCTTCAGAATAAGAAGAAAGTCTCCAGAGGCTGAATCATACGGATTCCAGTAGTGTCATCTCCTGAAAAGACATAGCAACTTGGCAGTGCAGAGGCTTTTAATAGTCTGAGTGATAGAAATACATCTCTGATGGATAAATAGCATTTCTGTTCCCCAACAGTAGGCACAAAAACAGAATCTTGTGGGAATCTTGGGTAGATCTTGGGAATCTTGGGTGCCCACAGAGAGCACTGGAACATCTGTGTTTTGTACAAAAATCTGGACTTTAGTAGCATTTCTTTCTATAACACTGATGGCATGCAAGAAAATTTTATTTTCAGGCTCCTCAGGGAGACCACAAAGAAACTTCACTGAACAGTGTGAGGTAGCAGCTTCTATTCTTCTAGCAATTCTTCATATGTTGGACCATTTTTCCTGCAAGGTGTTTGGTTGACCTATCCTTTATGTGAATATGAGATAGTAGCTTCTTCTTAATCATGACACTGGAAAGGTCTGTGAGGTCAATGATTTTGTATTGGACTGGTAATATTTTTAATTGATTCCTCTTCTTGGGTGTCAGAAACAAAGTGGACTTTGTCATAGGTCCAGTATTTTCTCTGTAGCCTCATAATGAATTGTTCAGCCAAATCTCAGCAGGTATTAACAGTCTGTAGTTTGTCGAGAGCTTATACCTTCCGCCATACCATCTATGCTGAACAGTCTTTGCTGGCTTAAGGTCCTGGTCACATTTGTCAGTAGGTGCCAGTTTAGGAAGACCACACGATACGTGCATTAGTTTTCTTTTTGCCTGGCACATACACATTGTTCCATCACATTTAGACATCAACTGTGGTATGCAAAGAACTCATACTTTCCCAAAGTTTCACATAGATCAACATCACGCTGAGATCTGGACACAATCAGGAGATGAGCAATGACCTGTTTTGTAGTTAGCTCTATAATAGTCCCTGCCACTGTTCAGTTTTAGTCTGAACATCTTGACTGGAGCCCATAGAGTGACAGAGCCTTGGATAAATCTTTGTGTTTCAAAGGCTTCACACAAGTCATGACCCAACATCTATTTGTCTGACATCTTTAACTATCTCATCATTGAAGACTACTTAATGTCTTGTTCAAAAATGGATGGGGTTCTGAAGTTGCCAGGAAAAACCAGGAGAGAGCATTTGGATGCTGTGTTATGCATACCAATTCTCAACAACTTAAATTGCTCCATTTTCATGTTCTAGTGCTTTATCTGAACCAATTGCTAAAAATTATATCCATATCTCCCAGCTCATCTTCCTTAAGAGCCTTTCCTCTAAGCATTTGTTCCTCTTCTGCCCTATATATTGCACATATTTCTCTACTTAGCCTTTGCATCATCACTTTCCCATCCATTAGAACCTCTGCAAGGCAATTTATGAACTCCAGCTGAATCACACAGTTTGCAGTAGTAGAATAAGTATTTGTTTCTGTTGCTTATACTGTTTGACACAACATATTGTGTGCATTCTTGGTATAGCACTCAGTGTGATATGCAATGGTGTCTCATGGAGATGTTTTGGGTCAATGAACCCACTTTACTTTCCAGGCAATGTTCTTACTAAGAGTGACTGCTACATACAATATTTCATCTATCTAATGTGTTAAAACTGAGCTTAACGGATGTCTTTGGGCTTACTGTAGAAGAAGCAGTTGCTCATCTCAAAACACATGCCCTGGGACTCAGTATAAGGCAAATCTCCCCCACAGTTAGCACTTATCCCAGCTTCTTCAACTTTTTCCTGATGCTTAATGTACTTCCTCTCCAACTTTTTCAAATTTAATTTATGATACACTTCTTATAGCATTTAAGATGCCACTGAACTTTGTGTTTAACCAGATCCCCTACTAGTTGGTACTCTGTCTCTCCATTGATGCCTAAAAATAATCAAGACCAAAGTAAAACCAAGGATTTTTGTATAAATTACTTTGGGATTAATTATTAATTATGTTATGTAATGTATGTTATGCAACTATGTGCATACCATTTGTGGACGGATTCCAGTAGTTTTTGGCTGGATGCTGATGTTTTTACCACTGCCTCATTCAACACTTGGCATAATAAACAAAGCTGATAATCCAGGCCTCTGAGTGGCTTCTCTTTTGCCAGTGATGGCAAATCAACTTGAAACACTTTCCATTTACAGTAATCTGTAACTCGAAAAAAAATTAGTATCATGTTCTGAGCATTAACTGATAACACAGTGCTGTCAGTTGAGGGCCACAATTTAACACAGACATGTCAAACATGCAGTCCTCACAAAGTTAAAGTATAATTTAAAAAAGTTGAACTTTCAATACATTTTCTCTAGTAGGCATCTACATAATTATTCTCAGTTTGGCATGTTTCTTACTATTGTGTTTATGGGAGAAACTGCTTTAGAATGATAGCAACTTGTCTTATTTCTGATGACATCGTATTATCAAAATTTTCAGCAATTGGAGGACCAGGATCTGGGATCCAGGGAGGGTGGGTAGTGAGTCCCTCTCTGCTATCTTGCAGAGGCTGACACCATTGAAATAATGATTCTGTAGTTTTTCATGAATCAAAGGACACCTCCTTTACCTTGCTGCCATTAAGATGCCCATTGAATTACACATGCTCCCAGACTACAAAGTGTTGCTAACACACTTGAAGTCTCAGGCAGGAGTGGCTTGCTTGCTTCCTCGCTGAGAGGTCTCAAATGTGTGGTATCGGACACTCACACTGTTCTTTTTGCAGGATCAGGACCTAAACTGTTAATTCAATATAGGCAGTATTTATCTCATTGTTCTGAAATATTTATTTTGTTCAATCCACACTTCTGTTGTGGGTATTTGTTTTGGCTTAAATTAATTTATTAACTGCCTAAAAAAGAATTCTAAAAACATATCTAACTTTGTATAATTTCAATAAATCAGCACATTTCCATAAAACCATCATAGTAAGAATTTGGAGGATATATCCCAGAAATAACATCCATGTTTTTAACATCAGATCAAAAGATTTTCACTTTGAGGCAATCCCAGAATAAATGACACCAGTTCCCAATACCACAGTAGGACTGAAGCTCAATTTTGCTGTGAATTTTGTGTGTGGAGGGGGTTGTTTGTGTATGCTTGCTTTATAATTTTTTAACCACAAGGAAAACTCATAACACTGTGTAATTTTGGTGAAATGTTATTGGTTTTGGCAAATATCTTTGGTGGCATTTACCAAAACTAATTCAGATACTTGTGATATTCTAAAGGATAATATATTCCTTAACCCAATTGATGTGAAATCAATTATGTGGTAGTCTGGAGCACTAGGCTTCTAAAACTGGAGTCACAAAAACTGTGATACAAGGTAAAAAGATAAAGGTTTTATGTATAAGAATGGAACTGATACCTCATCCTCACCTCCACCATTACTTATTTGCTGTCAGTTGACTTCGATATGAGCAATCTATAACCAAAAATATTCACTGGTCCTGGGCTGAGAGTTATCAGATACCAAAACTATATTTCTGGCTTAAATTCATGACTGAAATGCATGTATTACAGACATTCACAGCAAAATGACAGGCCGAGGAGAGGGAGTTCAGATTTATGTTGCGTGGAGCGGAGCTTACTTGTAAAATATAGAAGGAATGATATTTCTTGTGCAAAGATTTACTCTGATTGATGCAGATATACTGCTCTGGAAGTGGGCCATATAGTATGATCAAAGCCAATAAAATTAGAAAACAAATAATATCTTAAATTGAACAGAATACATATACTGTTTAATGAACACTTATTAATCAGTAACCTGCCATTAATGCAGGGATTCTCAAACTGGGGATTGGGACCCCTCAGGGGGTCACAAGGTTATTACATGGGGGGTTGCAAGCTGTCAGTCTCCACCCCAAACTGCGGTTCACTTGCGGCATTTAAAGTAGTTTTAAATATAAAAAAAAGCTTTTAATTTGTCATACTCAGAAGCTTGCAGTGTGAAAGGGGTTACCAGTACAAAAGTTTGAGAACCACTGCACTTATGTAACTATGGCTTTTTACTTTGTCTTGTCATAGCTCTAAAAAGCAGTTTTGTCAGTACAGATGTGAATGAGTATAACATGATTGTTAACAGAGCTTGCATTTTTCTTAAAGCTAAATTAAATCATTTATTTAAATTGGCAATGGATGAAAAAAGTTCACTTGGTTTAATATGAGGTTGGGTTTCAATAATATGATATTAAATCCAGTCTTTTATGATACAATAACACTTAGTTCTTATATAATGCTTATCATGAGTATATCTCAAAGGACTGTGCAAAGGAAGGAAGTATATTTATCCCCATTTTACAGATGGGGAAACTGAGGCACAGTAACTCCCCCTAAGGTCATCCAACAGAGATCTTCTGAGTTCCAGGTACAATGTTCTATTGACTAGACCATATAATCTATGTCATATAAGAGCCTATCTTTTTATTTGTTGTACAGTGGGGAGAGTATCTGTAAGTCAAATTTTAGGATGCTTGTTTTGCATCATGGCCAGCACTTCTACAGGTGATTGCAGTTGAAGCTTGGTATTTCACTCATATAATTGGTCAGATGACAAAATGTTGTGGAATAGTAAGCTATGAACTGACCTTCTAAAAATCAGCAGAAAGTAAGGATACTGCATCACAAAATATAGTGTGACAAAGTTCCTCCTCTACTTTGGTGGGTCCTGCGCTTATTGGCGGATTTGTTCACCTCAGTGATCTTCCCCTCTTGTGAAACCCACAGTCTGGGTCAGCTCCTCCTGTGTCTGATCAGGAGTTG
>NC_133770.1:127640837-127654651 GCF_003597395.2 Chelonoidis abingdonii
CCTCACTCCTGATCCTGTTTTTTTCATTCGTTGTCCCACGTAATTCACTGGTGTTCTAGCCCTGTGGATCCTCCCCTTAGGCTGGGGGGAGGTCCTTTAGAAGTGGGCGGGCTTCGCCCGCCCACCCCTGGGATGCCAATAGGCTAACATACCTGTTTCTCAGTACTTTACTGTAGCCATCTGGCCTTGCCCCATCACAATACTCTGTTCATTTAGGTTCAGATTACCCTACCCTTATGTATACTGAATACAATTTCACTGATCAGATAGTCCCATTGATTTCAAAGGGAGGTGTATGATGCTCAGCTCTTTTGGAAGTACTGTAATTTATAAGAAATCTCAAATAAGGATTTAGGATACTATCTTTTGTCAGAGATTAAGGACACCTTACAATTTCAAGAGCTAGATAGAGAAAAGATCTATTACACTGCAGAGTTCAAGCATGGCTTTTCTAATGTGGCATAAATTATCAAGCTCAAGTACAGGACATGCTGTATATTTATCGGATAAAATTGTTTTTTTATAAACCGTGTTGGACATCAACTTGGCTCAGATGCTGTAAAACATAATTGCCTACTATAAATTTATAGCATAAATTAGACATGCAAGTCATGATGCAAAATCTGGGCATCATAACACTTGACTCAGATATACTAGTGATAAATATGGTATAGGGAGAGAGATATGAAAATCCAGTATTGCTTATATTAAACCAGGTGGAATTTTTAGTTTTCCTCAAATTTAAATTATTTTAGATAGTTCTAACTAAAATGCACCTTTTTCAACAAATATAAACCTGATGGTTTAATGTAGAAACTTCACATTAGGCACCAAACAAAGATACATTTCATAGTTTCCAATATTATTTGATTAGTCTTAGAGGTAGTTAAGATAATTCTTACTTTATCATTTGTGCTTAGAGTGGACAGGTACCTACTAGTATTTTGAAATAAAATTTCGAACAGTCAAAATGCTTCATTATGAAAGTTTTGCTTCTTGCTGTTTCTATTATTGTAATTGAGGGTTCACGGTTGAATAGGAGTATGAATTCAGTCCTGGTGTAAAAGGGTGTCATTTTTGCATGTGATTTCATTGACCTGGCATGTGCTTATAGAATTTTGAATATAGCCGAATGCCAATAAAACATGAGACATTTTAAAATGGCTCCATTGGATCAGTCTGAACATTTTGCTCCTACAGCCTGGAGAAATCTCACAGTGTTGCAAGTAAATATTGGAACCAGTTAGTAACATTAAGAGCTAAATTGAGGCACTCAGCCAAAGTTCTGTGTTGTGGAAATGTGTAGCTGTAGGACCCAGACCAGAGGGTTTTGCTTAGGGAAGCACACCCGCCAGCACTCCTGGGAGTGTATTTGCTGTATCACTGGAAAGGGAATAATATCTACTTTGTTCAGCAGCTGGCTGTCTTCACCAAGCTAGACTATGTGGAATCCTTGCATTCTCTGTGAGCAAGGACTTGCATTGTGGCCAGCCCCTAACCCGCCTTTGTGTATCCATGTAGGAAAGCTCAGCAGAGGGTAGTTACATGGGAAATCCAAAGAATATACTTGTCAAGATCATATATAAATGGGCAGCTTCTCTAATTTTGTATCTTGTACTTTTTTTTTCTTGCTATATTAGTGCATGGTAATAGAATTGCATATGTTTTTTTTCAATTAGAGGGAAAGGTTAACATAGGTGGCAAAATGTGGAAGGAGAAGTATAGGGGAGAGAAAAATGATCATAAGGTAAGCAATGGAAATCTCAGAGCTGAGTTGATGAACCAGTTAAAGGGGAGGTCAAATATTGGCCAAAGTCTCCCATGTATGTTCTGTAAAAAAGTTGATTTCAGAACCAGCTTGTGGATGGCTCTTGTGTGGGTATGCAAGAGGGACTCCAGTCCTAGAAAAGTGGATAAAAATCTATAATATAAAATAAATAAATAAAATCTGCTTTTTAAAAATTAATTTAAATTAGATTTTTTTCATTTAATGGTTTATATTTATATGCTTTTATTTTAAAAATTAAACTTTTTTTAAATTAAATTTAAAATGATCACAATCTATGTTAAGGCTTATACACTTACTATAATTATTATAATCATTTAATAAATTATATAATATTTATCCTACATCAGTGAGCCCACTTCAAATGTTAATTACTCAAAGGGGGCTTCTTTTTAATTTATATAAAGGATCAGGGGAAGCATCTTTAAATTTTGAGGTCAAGTCAATCTTTGTAAGTATATCACAACGTGATGTACTGCATTAACTAAGTATTGATATTATTTTTATCTTTACCAAATGGAAGTACCATATATACTCGTTCATTAGCCCGTTCCTTTATAAGCCCCAAGATGGTTAGGTTAAAATAGCAAAAACTGTATGACCCTTTTATAAGCTGACCCTATATTTCAGGGGTTGGCAAACTTTGGCTCCTGGCCTGTTAGACTAAGCCGCTAGCAGGCTTGGATGTTTTGTTTACATGGAGTGTTCACAGGCACGGAGCCTTTGTTTCTGTTATGCAGAAAATGTTTTGTCTTAGTTACTTTTAGTTTCAGTTATGTAGCAGGTTCAGAAGAATATTTTTGATAGACTTCTTTTTAAATATAGGTAACACATTTAAGGTTATATTATTTAATGGATAAAAAAACAAATTTTAAAATGCTGTTTTTGTACACATATATTACATTCCAATTTTCATCCAAATGCAACTTGACACAAATCCCAAATAAAAAAAAATTGTCTAGTAAATGAGAAATGTATCTTTCACCATTTTCTAACATATTAAATGTAAACAAATTAAGAATCTGAATAAATATATGCTAAGTCAATATTGTGTATCCTCCTGGTTAACAAAAATAAGTATCTAATTTAGTATAAGGGCTATATTTTGTTGCAAATCAACAAGTTTTAATGGTTAAAACGACCATTTTGTATCTTTAGGAAAATAACTAAAAAGTACAAATTCAAAGCAAGATTAAAACTGATGATTTAAATCAAAGTTTGCTGCTTACTGATTTAAATTATGATTAAAATCAATCCTGCTGACTGTTCTGGGAGGGCAAATCTAGAGGGAGGAAGTAGATTCATGGCTCTGTTCCCTCCTGCACGCTAGCCAGCAGAGCTGCTTTAACTAAACAATAATGCAGCAGAATCTAGAACTGGGTGATTTTTTTTTTTCAATGTATTGTTCAGGGCAGTGACGCTGTCCATGATTTCAGTTTGAATTTGGTGAATAGTTCTGACCAAAACAAAAAAATATTTAGAAAATGTTGAAATGTCTGTTTTCAACTTTTTCAAAGTGAGCCATTGTGAAGGGACACATCCTCACTCTGGCATGGAGGAGACTAAGGAGCTTTTCTGGGCCTAATCAGTACTAATGAGGCACACCTGCAAGGCTTGTTCAGTCCGGAGGGGGAGGAACTTTAAAAAGCAAACCTGCCACAGGAAAGGGTGGTGAATAGGAAGAATGCTGCTCCATGTCAGAGATGGTTGTCAACAGAGACAGGTCAGCTGAGGAGACAGTCACAGGCTGCACTGCTACTGAAGCTGCACTGGCTGATAGCAAAGCAGTATGTCCCAAGAGGAGGGGCAGAAAGTAGGCCCCACTAAGGGGCAATAGACTCTGATAGAGCACTCTCATAGAGCTGAATCCCAAAAGACTGCCTGAGAGACAGGCCACCTTTGCCTTTATTCGTTTTCACCCAGATTCTCCACCCTTACAAGGGAAGGAGAGGAGAGAAGCCTTTCTTTTACCTGAGTGTTTGACTCAGATAACCCCTCATGTGCTATAAACTGGGGGTATGATGGATCATAGGGTTGGGAGGTGGGTCAAGAGAGCTCTCCCCTCCCAGCTGTTTTGATGTTTCAAAACATTTTCTGAAGGAAATATCATTTGAAATCAATGTTTGAAACATTTTGTCTGAGCCAAATGATTCTTTTTTCTCAATTTTTCATTTCAGTAAGAAAAAACAATAATAAAAATTCAGCTCTGGTTTGAAATGAACCAGTTTGGCCACCAAATCAATTATTCGCTTAACTCTAGTAGGTGCCTTCCATCCACTATATGCCAATTAACTCCAGGGGGCAGCAAACCTCCCACTGTTCCTTTGAATAGCTGCCTGCTCAGAGCCATGCCTGTCATGAACAATTGACCCCTAGAGCAGAAAAGTAGGATAGGTATAACTCGAGTGTTTGTCCTTTTAATGCACGCAACTGCTTCCTGGGAGTGTTTTCATGCTGTTAATTCTTCTTAGTTAACAATAATCCCTGTACTAATAAAGAAGAACAATAGTAGGGCCTTTTCGGGGAAAAACAGCTATTTTTTGGTAAATAAATAACTCTTGAATTAAAACTCAGGATGAATTTTGTGGCACTGAGGGGTTGGGGTCAGAGGAATGGGAAACAGTGAAAAGTGGCAGTGATTGAGCAAGCAAAACTAAAATGAGTCACAGGACACAGAATGCTACATGAGCGTTTCCATAAAACTCCATGGAGCAGATGTTGGAATGGCCCCCTACTCAGCAACCGTCCTCAACAACAGAAAGCTATCAGTACTTTTGTATAGCCTGTCCTTTAAACATTTAGGAGGTATAGAAATCCAGCTTCTTGGCACCATTTCTATTTGTGCACATAATGGCAGTACATGAAATGTAGAGTTCAGTAGTTTTGAAAACCTTGTGCAAGCCAAGTATTACACCCTGGCTTGTGAAAGTTTGAATTCTCGTTAAATATACATAGAGAGTTTGTAATATATAGTGGTGAATAATTACAAATCCTGGTGTGTCCAGTTGGACACAAGCTAATCAATCCTACCACCTTCAAGCAAACAAATGTTCCATCAAAGCTTTATTCATAATAAATATACACAAACTTTAATTAAATTCTTAGCATACTTCACTTAAATGTTCAGAATAATAAAAAAGACAGTAAGAAATCTTCAAGATAACATTTATTTTAAAGCTTAGAACACTGAAGATTTGCATATATTTTTATTTAGTTAGTTTTTAAAAGCACTTATATTGATCCAAGATGGTTAACAACATAACCTTTGCAGCCAAAATGACTTTCCACAACAAATTAACGTTATTGTAAAAGTGCCATACAGCCATACATTTTTTGCCCTCTCTCTGTGCTAGAAATGAGACCATTACACTGTTCACAAACCGATCACTCCATATCTGACCTCTCAGTCCTCATCCTCAAAGTAAAACTATACAATACCTCCAAGAGACAATCCTGGGAACTCAAATTCATAACTCTACTAGACACCAAACATCATGGCCTTAAGGGAGAGACTGGTTTTATAGCCCATTACAACAATTTCTAACACATCCAGCTGCCTACTGTCTCTCCACTTTCCTACAACTGCAGAGATAGTAATTGCCCACATAATTTTAAGTGGTCTCCTACAAGATATGTGAACTCCTTATGCTCAAAAATCTATATCACCATGCATTTAGCTTGGACACTCTAGTTTCCATCTCCAGACCTAAAGAAGAGCTCTGTGAAGCTCAAAAGCTTGTCCTTTCCGCTAACAAAAGTTGGTCCAGTAAAAGATGATTACCTCACTCCACCTTGACTTTCTCATATCCTGGGACCAATACAGCTACAACACCGAAAACAACACGTTAGGTTCATAGTTTTCCAATGGAGGACACCAGGCTTGTTTCTAGCCCTAAAAGGCGCTAGAATAATGGACTTTAAATCAGTTACATTTTGAGATACACGAAAGCTGTTGTAGCATTTTTTTTTTGTTTGTAGATGTTCATTTTTTCTTGTGAGCCCATATAGTGAGACTCAGGATAACTCAGACCTCTGACTTCACAAATGTATTTGTATCTGTGTCTTTTGATTGGTCACTGCAGTGGGGTGGCTGCCCCACACCAGCGGGCAGGGGGTTAAAAGCAGCCCTGGAGAAGGCTGCAGATGGGAAAAGCTAGGCTGATTGTGGGAAGCAGCCACAGCTGCAGCCATACCCCAATCAGGCTGAAGAGGTGCAGCCCAGGGTTAGGCAAAGGCAGCAGGTCCAAACCCCCTTGCCAGCGATGAGTGGATTGCAGATTGCAGTCTGCCCCAGTGAGTGAGGGGTTAGATGATGACTGGCAGTAGCCACTGAGACAAGGTGGGGATAGAGGGTTGAGGGTTCCCCTGGGAAGGCAGAACCCTGAAGGAAGGGACAGCAGGCTCCAGGAGGGACATGGGGGCCTGAGGCAAATTTGACACTGGCCAGCAGAGGATGCTCCAGAGGAGCTGGAGAGCTAATTCCCCAGATGACCAGTAGGAGCGCCACGGCGGTGAGTTGTCACATCGCTACAGTCCCCTACTGGGACTGAACATGGGACTCCTAGATCTAAATACTTGCCCTACTAGTGCTTGAGTTAAGTGTTTGTTAACATAGTGGCAATAACAGATTCATAAATGTCTATCAGTGACCATTAGAGGGGGACAAAGAACCCCCCTCTGCTAGCTGATCACATCACATAAAGTGCACAAACACAGGTAAAGTAATGTTTTTTTAAAAAAAAATACTGAATATTTTCAGAACTCTTTTTTCAATATTTGCTAAGCGCTAGCTCTTAGGCTTATCTCATTAATGTTTGTAAACTGCTTTGAGATTCTCATGGTGAAAGTAATAGACAGCTAATATTATTATATCTTGGATATAAGCATACAGTGCTATTAGAGTACCTTATATCCATTAGAAATATTTTATATTCTCTTTCTTTATATATACATATAACTCTTTTTATATATGTTTTCACCCTGCAAATATTCGAGTGAACAAATTCACTGGAAGGAATGTTGAACAAAACAGCAAACTTTATGTGAATATTCCAAAATCTTCATGGAATTCTTCACATTGGATATCTGATTCTAAGCTTTACATACATCCAACCAGGTAACAAACATACTGTGTGTGTGTATATATTCAGATTAAACTCCAGATATTTAAAAAAAATCCTTCTTGCAAATGAGCTACAAACTCAAATAAGAATTAGTACTTATAAAAATAAGCAAATTTGGCTTAATAAATTATCTATGAATTATACTTCAGTTCTATTCACAGCACCTCTCTGAGTTAGATAAATATTACCCCAGTTTTATAGATGAGAAAGTGAAGGCCAGAGAGATTAAGTAACCAGACAATGGTCATACACTGATGGCTAGAGCCATAAAAGGACCTAGGTACCTAACAACCTCTTTAGGAATCTAAATCCCAGAATCAGGCCCCACTGGGATTCACAAAATCCCCAGCTGCCCACATACCCTGTAGGCACCTAAACTCACTTGGCACCTCAGCTTCTGCAGTAAAAGTTCCCTATATGCCTATAATTTCTACCTGTGTGCATGCACACTGCAGCCTTACATGAGGCCTTGGGATGCCTTAGCTCCTGTGTGATGGATAAAACAGAGGAAGATTGGCACCCCTCCGCACCTGAGGGGCCTGATAAGGTAGGTGTACTCAGAGCTTGCCTACGGGAGCAGACCCCCATACACGAGCTCACATAAAACAGCCTGGGGAGAGGGGAGTAGAAGGAAGCTCTCCCTCATAACTTTTAGCCCTGTGATGAGGGAGTGTGAGAGACCCTGATTTCAAGCCCTAAATAAGAGGTAAAAGAGATTTGAATAGGACTGTATCACCTCTTGGGTGAGTAACCAAACCACTGGGATATTTTGAGATGGGATTCCCTCTATCTCCAGTTGAAGCTGTTCCATTGTGGCTAAATAATTTTAAAAAATCATTAGGGGAGGGAAAGAGAGAGAGAAAAGAGAAATGCCCTTGTAGCCTGGTAGTTAGAGGAGTCATTTGGGAGACATGGGATCCAGTTCTTCATTGACTTTTTCAAAAAATTATCCACAGTGGAACAGCTTCAACAGGAGACACTGATTAAGCACTCCCTTATAGTTCAGTGGTTAGAGTATTTTCTCCTTCCAGGCAGAAACTCATTCTTCAAATCTGTCCTTACACTCAGGTAAGGGAGGGGCTCCTGTATCCCAGGTGAGTATCCTAACCACAAGGCTAAAAGTTATAAGGGAGGTCATCTCTTTTTTTGTCCCATCTCCACTTCCTTGCAAAAACAGTGTAGGCATCTAACACCTACAGAGAATTCACAGTTGAGAATCCCAAGCAGAGAAAGGTGCCTTTCTGCAGCCTGTTCTTAAGTGCCTGTCTCTGAGAGAGGAGCGGAGCTTAGCACATATCCTTTGGCTTGGCATCTCATTGGCTAGTTTTGGTGGGGAGTCACTTACCTTTTGTGAATCCCATTCTAAGGGGCCTTTCTTTCATTCATTGTACAGTAGCCTAGGTGCCAAACTCAGGGTTTGTGAATGCCAGTGATTGTCTAAGCACATAAATGTTAGGTGGTGAAGATGCTGGGCATCACCATGAATAGGTTCCTTTGAGAATCCAGCCCTGAATGTCTGTGGCAGAATTGCACAGAATTCAGTTCTTTGAACAATCAATATTTAATTATTTATGTACTATCAGAAGCACATGAGAGAAACTGATTGTACCAGAGTGGTTGGGGTTCTCACCAGTGATACGAGAGTTTCAAGTCTTTGCTGTGCCTGCTTTGGAGTAGAGACTTTGAAACTAATCATCAGGCTATAGAGTGTCTCTTGTTTATATATTCTTTCATGAAAAATTCAAAAGGCCTTAGTTTCATTCTGCATCAGAACAAAAACAAATTCTGAAACTGCAAAATGTTTTCATGAATTGAAAATGTTTTCTGGCCAACCCTAGTTGCTTTTACTACCATTTAAAACAAAATTTTAGTAAAGATTAACAATTGCAGATCAAGAGGGTGTTTCTTTTAGAACAGATTTTTATTGTCAAAATGAGCAATAGAAAATAATTCAAGTTAAAAAAAAACAATGGAAAATACATACTGATCTCTAGTTGGTCTTGAAAATGTTCAGAGAAATGTTTCAAAAGAGCATTGTGACTTTTTTTTGGACTATACACAACAAAAAATAAGCAAATCCATAAAGTTCATGGTATTCATGCCTTACAGCTCTTTATTCCCCATAATGTGCAAATAGCTTTTAAGGTAAATATTAGGGATGGCCTTCATTACCAAAATATTAAAAAGCATGCATACATACACACACAAGCATAGATAAAGGAGTTAAACTTGAATTTGTCCATGTTCAGACATCTAATTAGGAGATCTCTGTCAAAACATATATAGGAATATCTTAATTCTTTTAGAATGATTTCACAGATCTCAAAATTACTCTAATAAATGTGCCTAAGGTTAGGCTCTTACATCCATATTTAGGCATCCAAGTGGCGGGATTTTCAAAAATGCTGAGCAGCCAGCAGCAATCTTTGATCTAAATAATATTAGTATGCAAGTATGCTGAGGAATATACTGTGTATATCTGGTTTTGCCCTGAAGTGAACTGGTAAGCTGCTGTAAAACTATTGAAGTATACCAATCAGAGAAGGACTATTTATATATTTAGTTAGAGTATCTTCTCTCTTTCCCTTGCTGCCTTCAGTTATGGTGTGGCTGTGTTGGTTTTTCACCAAGGCAATTTCTGGTGTGTTTTGGGGGATATAGATGACTGATGTAGTATTGTTGTGGGTAAATTTTTCTAAAAAGCAAATACTATTTTTAAAGTTTTAAAGGTTTAAAATAATTTCTGAAACACAGAGTGCATCTGAGTCCTCTGTCTGTAGTAAAAATAAGAAAATACATGATTTTTTTATCAACTTATTTGAAAGAGAAATGCTATTGAAAATTAAACGTATTTCAGTTACATGCTAAAGCGATTGTGCTAAAAGGTCTCACTGTATAAATGGAGCACACAAGCCAAAAACAATACAAACGTTTAGCTGCTGGCTTTATTCAGTCTCTTTCACTGCAAATCATAATTGCTTTAGGACTTTCTGAATCCACTTTTGAATTCAAAGCTTCAGACAAATAATTGGATTTCCTGAAAACATGCTGAGCTATGTTGCTCTCTCTGTCTTGCTTTGTGTCCTCAGGGCTCCAGTCTCTGCTTTATATCAAGCTGCACCTAGTAGGCTAATTGGAGGGATGGGTAGATCACTCTGCATTAAGATGTCCATCTGTATTAAATAAAATCTCCTCAACAGTCTTTATCATCTTCAACAGAATTATCACTGTAGAGCCGACGAAAAGGAAACTAAGTAAAAATGGCTTTGTAATTTACCAGTGGCTTTGGTGTGTTAGCTCCATAGACCTGTGATCCAAGCCAATTATATTCTAGCTGACTTACTTCTTGTATACTCACTTCATGTGTCTCACTGATTGCAGGGCAGCTTAAATAAAGGAAGGTGTTGTCTTTTTATCATTGTTATTTTACATTAATAGCACGTAATAAGCTGAGGACTTTTTTACAAGTGTAAAACCCGAATAAACAAACAAGAGTTGCTAGTGGGACAAGAAACTCCCACATACTCTGCAAAGCTTGAATCTCCACTGTTTGCCTTGCACTATGTGCTGTCTGTTCCATCTGGCAAAGTGGGTGTGAACTCTACTATTGTGATTTGATAGTGCCTTAGAAACTCTTTGTATTCACTTTGCACTGGTCGTAAATGATTATTCAGGGTGCAAGGTGCAATTAAGAATCCTGATTATTTTATTTAAAAAAACCCAGAAAAACTGTTCTCTAGGTTATAAAGCTTATGTTGTTCTTAATTAAAGCTCTCTGCTATTTTAAAATGAACGTGTTCCTCTTTAGAGTTGTTTTATGATTCTTCATCAAAAATGCAATTAGCATTTCAAGCAGGGGTTCCCAAAATATTATCTCTAGGTAAATGTTGCTCTAAAGAGTAGAAAGAGAAGCTTGTTTGGGGGGCGGGGGGTGTGGCAGGGGGAGTTGCTTTAAAAAATATAGGCTAATACTTTTAACTATGTCCTGTTTAAAAATACATTAAGTTCTTGGGATCACCTACAGGCTACCACCACCATATAACACATCTTTAAAAAACATGTTAGCACCTAATAGAGAGGTTTTAGACCCTTAAACAGCACTTAAAATTATGTGTTCGCTAATACATGTTAAAAAAACCACCTCTTATCCTAGACTAGACAAGGCCAGATCCTTGTTGGGTGTAAATAACATAGCTGGTGCAAGGTTTGTATCACAAACACAGGGCAACAATTTTAAATGTGGGTGCCTAAAGTTAGACACGGCAATCCATGTTTAAAGCTGACTTTCAGAGGCCCACAGCTCCCATTAACTTCATTGGGAATTGTGGTAACATAGCATGCCTCAGGCTTTGGCTCAATAGGACCTAAGTTTTCCTACTGTAGCAGAGCTTTATTAATTCAAATAAACAGTAATTTTTGACAACCCTTCTTCACGTTCTAGAAGTCCACTTACTATGGAATGAACCATGAAACTGAAGACAAGTATCAGTGACCAAAAAGCCACTTTCATCCTTTCTACGTACTATTGTTTTATTTGACTCTGCATATAACGTCTAGTCCTGGTTTGCTTTGTCTGGTTATACAATAGTGGCTCAAAGCTGATGCTAAATGTGCATAATGAACATTGTTTAGTATCTTCCATATATAAAAGCAAATGTTTCAGAAAACACATCTAAATAAGACTGTGCCACTGTGACAGTCAGACTTAGCCAGATTGATCCACATATGTGTAACCTTCAGACTTGATTATTCTAATTCCCTATAGCAAAATGGAAATGCAGGAATATGATGGCCTAAAAAACTACACTTTGGTTCAAAACAGAGCAGGGATATAGATATGAAGGTATGAACATACATGAGAATGGAAAGATATGTGAGGGGATGGAGCTGGAGCTCTGAAGGCATGATCCTCCACAACGTAAGTGCTGAGTGTTGTGAGTAAGACAGGGAACCCAACCTTCCATGAATGAGCATGCTGATGCATGTTTGTTAATTTACTCATCCCCAGAAGCAGGGGTATGGTATAAGACCAGATTGTGCCTTTAAAGGAAAGGCCAGTGTTGAGGGCAGTATGGAACCACATACTCAGTGGAAGGAATTATACTTCAAAGAGTTGTGAGCATGCCAGGAGAAGATATCTGTGGAAGCTTAACGTACTAAGGAAAACATAGGGACTATAATTGTGGCTGTCTCCTGAAGGGTCTTTCAGACCTTTCCCCCATGCCTTGCACAGGTGTGCAGATGCTAAACACAATTTTGATCAAAAAAATGGAGTACATTGCTTAGCATCTTGTTAGCATGATTAGATTGCAGTTCTATGCATAAAAGTGACTCTGTAAAAATAGAACCATGGGCTTTCATGCTTACTGTCTCCCAGAGTCAGATTCTACCATACACAGGACTTTCATCAGAAGAAAAGAAGTAGCAGTACTCTGCCAAACACTACCCATAAACCACGCTCCACCCACTTGAAGTAGAAAGAAGATGCAACTCAGAGTAGATTGTGCAGATGTTCAAAATATGATCATGCACATTTTGCTGTGCTGCACTGGTACCCTTATACTTGATGTCATCCAGAGAGACATTTGGATACACTCTTGAGGTTGGCTGGATTTAGGCCAAGATGTAGGGCACTGGCTCCTAGAGTGAAGTGCTGATGTGAGCTTCTAAGTTTCATTTAGAAAAATTCTGCTTCTAACCCTTTGGAAGAAAAGCCTGGAAACCTGAACAGAGCATGCTGAGGCAATGATATTTGTCTGAGACTGCAAATGGCCTACAGCAGAAAGAGAATGGCAGCCTTCAGAGCCAGATTGGAAGTCATTTAGCCTCACACCCCTATCCATCAGAGTAGACCAGACCCCTGGCTGATTTGGAGGAGGCACTGGATGCTTGATTGTTGATGGAGCTTAGATGCCCCTCAGGCTCAGTTCCTTTCCTCTTTTCTTTGGTCTTTTCTCTACATGGTTTATGTTTTGTGGGGAGAGGAAGAAGGTGTGTTGTTCTTCCAAGTGTTATCTTCTCACAGCCCAAGAATGAGCTGTAGATTTATGTGAAATCACACATTAATAGATTTTACAGCCAAAGAGACCATTATTATCTAGTCTGACCTGATCCCCTGTGTAACACAAGCCAAGGAATATCACACAATGATTTTTGCATTAAGTCTGCAATTCTTGGTTGAGCTAGAGCATACCTTAGAAAAACTTTAGCTGAATTACTACATCTCTGAATAAATTGCTCCAATAATTAATTACCCTTACTGTAAAACAAGTGTCTCAATTCTAGTCTGAGTTTACCCAGTTTAAACTTTCAGTAACTGGATCTTGTTATGCCTTTGTCTGCTAAGCTACAAAACCCTCTATTATCAGAATTCTTTTAATCATGTAGGTACTTAGGACACCATAAGATTCATGATCAAATCAACTCAACATTTTCTTGAATAAACTAAATCAACTGAGTTTCTTTAGCCACTCACTGTAAGGCTGTTTTTTTCTGATCCTGAATAATCTTTGTAGCTCTTTTCTGAACCTTTCTAATTGTCAACATCCTTTTCAAAATGTTTGGACACCTGAACTGAACACAATACTCCAGTAATGGAGACACTAATTGATATGATTGGGTAAATCAGAAACCTCAGAGCATTTATGCCATGCTTTCTGCAAACACAAGCAATGACGTCTGTATCAGTTACAGTCAGTTCACATTTTGAAGCTTTTTTTCACAACTATAAAAGATAGAGACTTTAAAAAATGAAGCTGAGATTATGGGGAACAAGGTGACTGTCCCTGCCAGCAGGTATATGGGATCTTGGGGAGCAATTACCACACAGGTGGGGTGCCAATTAATCTCTTTATTAAAGGAAAAAGGAAGTGGTGGGAATTTAACAATAAAATACAAAGGGATGG
>NC_133770.1:127656285-127660656 GCF_003597395.2 Chelonoidis abingdonii
ACAATAGGTCTTGCAGCTCTGGACATTGCCTACCCTACACGGAGCCCAGGTTTAACAAGCTGATAACAGGACTAACCCTTTGAACAGGGCAGTGGTCCCACTTAGCACAAGTGGTCATCCCTTTGAGAAGGGCAATGGCTCTTGGTAAACAACTTTAAGAGGCCATCCCTTTGAGAAGGGCAGTGGCCCTGGTAAACAACTTAACAGCCAGGGAAGGGGCGGCCACAGGAGAAGAACAAAATGGGATATGGGGACAGCTGTAAGAAACAAAATGGAATAGGGGGATAGCTGTAACAGACAGTGACAACCCCCAGAACCATACTCTAAGAATCTGCAGGACTAGAATGTGAGACTCTGGAGGTTCTGGGCCACTGATGCCTTCACATCACCATGAGAGGCTTAGGCTGGTCATCCCTGGAAGGACCCTGCAAAGCTAAGCTTAGCAGGAAATATCTCCTGCAGGACCTGTGTAGCCTTATCTATAGATTATGTATTAATTATATTGATTAATGAAGAATTCCCAGTTATTATTTTTGAGGGTTGGTAGGTTCTTGTCCCAACATCAGGCCCAGTATTATTAAAATAATTATATAGTTGGGAACCTCCATGTGCACAGCTGCAGCAGGAACTCTTCTATATTTACAAATAATTTATTAATACATTTAGCACAGTTACAAACTCTCCAACTCAGTAAGGTAAATACAGACACTGCATCTGCACATCCATCCATTGCAGAATAACCTAAAATGTTAGCCATCAGCTTCCTTATCACCATCATTTCCCCTCTCACCACCAGTGACCATCACTTCCAAGGGTTACCTCTCTCTCACTCCTACTGCCCATAGGCAGGGATCCAATTTTTATAATATGTTACTCTGACACCACTTTGTCTGATGCATATTCAGTAGGGGGTTCTCCTCTTTTCCTTATTCATATTTCCTCATGCTACTAATATTGAGGTGTCCTTCTGCTATAGGCTAGTTAGTATATCAATTATCTCAACTTATTATATATGTAAATTTGTTACCACAAATTTCTTGTGGTCAGTCATCTGACTGGATGTTGACTCATGTTCCTGTGGTTGGTAGGTGTCATTATGGTCAATTCCAACACAATTCTCCCTTTCACATTCTATTTTCAATTCCACAGAATTTATGGGTGATCATTAGGTCATTTATCTGTGCCAAAGTCCATAAGCCTCAAACCTTATGCTAATTGCTGAAGCTAATGTGTCACAGGATAGAATAGAATATTAGGGTTGGAAGGAAGCTCAGGAGGTCATCTAATCCAATCCCCTGCTCAAAACAGGACCAATTCCCAAATAATCATCCCTGCCAGGGCTTTGTCAAGCTGGGCCTTAAAAACCTCCAAGGATGGAGATTCCACCATCTCCCTAGGTAACCCAGTCCACTGCTTTACCACCCTCCCAGTAAAGTAGTGTTTCCTAATATCCAACCTAAACCTCCCCCACTGCAACTTGAGACCATTGCTCCTTGTTCTGTCATCTGCCACCACTGAGAACAGCCTAGCTCCATCGTCTTTGGAACCTCCCATCCCAATTCTAAAATTATAGGATGGTGCTATTTGTGTATACTGTATGCAGAACTGATTTATGCCATACTGTACCCATTGCTACTCCTGGTATAGGTGTAGCCACCTCCCAGCCTGGAGTTATTGATCTTCCCAAGTTACTGAAGATGACTCGCTTATGTCCACTATCTCATAGCTGAGGGTCGCACTTTTACGTGGTATGCCCTATACAATATGCACAGATGTAACTAAATCTCTATTACCAGTGATGCTATGTGAGATGGAAAGAACTCTTAGAGCTCCTGCTAAGTTCGCAGGGCTGGCACTTAGGGAAAAAATGAAGTCTTTTTACTTGTAAGTTGAGCACTTATGACACATTTTACCATCTTTATTCATGATGAATAGTACCTTATCCCACAAATCATAGAATGTTAGGGTTGGAAGGAACCTCAGGAGGTCATCTAGTCTAATCTCCTTCTCAAAGCAGGACTGATCCCCAAACAGATTTTTGCCCCAGATTCCCTAAATGGCCCTCTCAAGGATTGAGCTGACAATGGTGGGTTTAGCAGGCTAATGCTCAAACCACTAAACTATCCCTCCCCCTGACATTAATCCAAGTGAAGCTAGTCACAGATTAAGACACTACTTGAGATTTGTAAAAGTGACCAGGGCTCAATAATGTTGGGTGGGTGATACAGCATGTGTCACAACCGAGATGTGGGCAGTCTGACTGAGTGCTCATAGCAAGAGGCAGAGAGGGTCAGGTTAACATGAGATCAAGGTCAGGTGTTGGATTATATAAAGCAATCAGAGAGTGAGGTTGAGGACATACCAGAGTCAGACGCCAGAATCTAGGTTCTATCATATAGCAGGGTGTGGAGCAGTCACTGAAGCAAGTAGGCAGTCTACGTTGTTGCTCAAACAACTCCACATGATGGCTTCCTGGTTTATATACTGGTATCAAGCAATCAGTGGGCTGTAAGGGGCTGCATTTAAATAATTCCCTACTGTAGATTCTTAGCAAACCCCCATTAGGGTGAGGTTGCAAAGCACACGTACTTTGCATGCAACACAATTAAAAATTAATCAAGTTATCTTGTGTGTGGGTGTACCATGTTGAATAGTTACATTATATTAACATATTCTTTCTCTTGTGCTTTAAGACGTATTCTGACATAGTTAATTATGAAATGGTAAAGATATGGTCCAGGTGGAAACTAGAGAACAAGTTCACTTCCAAATTAAGGTGTTTCTTTTATATTCTGCTCAAATAACAATGGCACTGAAACAGCGAACGTGCACAGTGATAAGCATGGACCTGCTCATAGTTACAAAAACATTTTTTAAGTTTGCAAAAATTCCTCTTAACATGGAAAGCAATCCCCTGATGGGGAAGTGGAATAATTCCTTCCCAAATGCCTTATTTATTGGGTTAATGTATTATAAGCAAAAAATATTAATGGAAACAGCAGGAAAAATTTCCCGACTTTCTTTCTCACATGTACAAAAAATTGTACTTGTCATAGTTAAGTTATGCATGATTACACTTGTAATGCAAAATCTTATTTTTTCTTAATCTATATAAATTAACACAATAGCAGCTAATGATAGAGTGAAAATGTTTACATATATCTATACATAAATCACTTCCAGAACCCATTATCATAAGAAATCTCTTACAAGATCCTTATTATTAGTCTTTTGGCAAGATAGGTAGTTTTATTTGATTAAGGTGTTAAGTGAATTAAAAATGACATCTTTAGAGAGAAAAGGATGATTGGTTTGGAAGTAGCTTAATGGCAGTTTTACAACAAAATCCTGAGAAGTTCCTGAAAGAATATTCATATGAATTTATGAAAAAAAAATCGGTTTATGTAATTAAAAGAAATTATAAAAGTCAAGGTTCAAAATCCTGAATATGTCCTTTTTTCAAATGAACAAACATATGATGTTCATAGTGGTATTAATATAGGAATTCTGAGTTTTGTATTGAAGCATTTCATCATTGTGTTGGTCTTCTGCAGTCTACAGAACATTGGAGGCATATTTAGTGTTGCATTTGCATACCAAATAGAATGAAAAAGTACACATTCTCACGTAAATGGGAATTTATCAGACTGTGCCAGGCTTCATCACATATATATTTACTTTATCTTCTTCTGTGATCTGTAGTACAATCCTAATGTAGATCCTGACTTTGATTCAGCAAGGTACTTAAGTATGTGCATAACTTTAAGCATATGAGTAGTCCAATTTACCTTATCCCCTTGCATTAAGAAAAAAAACCACAAGAGAACAAAAATAAAGTCTTCATGACAGAGGTGCCTCTTGTATAACATGGTGTATTAATACTGTCTCACAACACTTTGATGAAAGGGAAAATGATCAAAGCAATTTTGGAGGCCATGTGCTCTCGAGGAGTAGGAGGAGGTGTGGCGTGATTTCGAAAAAAGAAGACAACGGCAAATCAATGGTACTCTCCCTAAACTCTGTCACAGAAAAGAAGTTCTGGTGACTTGAGATACCATTCAGAGTAGATTGGGAAAATGCTCAAAATATGAGTGCATGTGATCTACTGGACTCCTGAGGCTCTCCTCCCTGTCAGAAGTGGTTAAGATACACTTATGGGCAGGTATGGATTAAGGTATAGATACAATAGATGCTTGCCTAAGGCCAGGTCTACACTGCGACTTTAAATCGGTTTAATGGCCGATATACTGATTTAACGCTGTATCCGTTCACATGACGTCATCATTAATATCGAGTTAAACGGCTCCTTAAATCGATTTCGGAACTCCTCCCAAACGAGAGGAGTAGCGCTAAATTCGATAGCGATAACTC
>NC_133770.1:127661368-127687824 GCF_003597395.2 Chelonoidis abingdonii
CGCTCCTGAAATCAATGGTAGCTTTGGACCATGGACGCAAACAATCGATTTCGGGATCCCACTGTGGACGTGCTAAACCGATTTTATTAGATCTGTTTTGTAATATCGGTTTAAGCTAATTCAAAATAATCGTGCAGTGTAGACGTACCCTGAGACTCTGGATTCCAGAGTCCTGCGATGATGTCAGAATCTAAGTTTCTGGGTTTTTTGGTTGGTTTTGTTTGTTTAATTCTTTAATTATATTTCTAGCCTTCATGTCAAGGCTGATTTCCCACTCTGGCATTTAGAGTGCAGAAGTTGGACACCCACAAGGATTCTAACAATACTGGCCACTCCTGGCTTTTATTAAACTCCCAAAGTTACAGCTTCTCTCTGACCTTGGATGGGTAGATGCTGCCACCACCCACCAGCCAATAAGATATAAACAGAAATAAACCTAATTGCATCATTCTAGACATTTTCTGATTTATGAGTAGATTTTAGGTGTGATCTGATGATTTCCATAACTGACAACAGGCTTTTTACAGCATAGTCTCAGCCCTGTCTCTGCTTCGTCCCCTCTCTCCAAAACACAACAACAGAGCAGACAAAGGAAAGTTTTCCCCAATTTCAAAAAGGGAGCTACCTCCCCCTCACCTTCATTTATCACAGTTGAAATGAAAAAAAATCAAAACATTATTTAAATGTAACTGATGCAGTCATGGCTGCCAGATTCTGAATCTGCTCTGTGAAACCCTGATCTGATCCGGGGGTAAAGGGACTTAATTACTCCACTGAGCTCTGCAGAATTGGCATTCTCTTGATGGGGCTCAGATCCCCCCCGTGAATGTTCCTTTCCTCCAGCCTTTTTGTCTTATGGATCAGAATAGGAGAAAAGTAGTGGCATTCTGCTAAGCATCATCCACTTGTGGCACCAATTTGAGGTGTCAGTCACCTCAAGAAAGGTGTATCTCTTTCTTTTGTGCATTCATTAGCACTGAAATAGTTAACAATATTGAAATTTAAATGATCATCATTGGACTCTTGTATTAACACCACTTGATACAAAAGGGAGTATAACCAGCTTCTAAGCTTTTGTTCCAAGCTCTCTGCAGATTGAGGCAGAGATCGCTGCCTTCATTTAAAAAAAACATACCACTGCTACAATCTGAGATTCTGGAGAACAATATGGTAGCCTCAGAAAAAAAATAGCAAAAAAACACAAGGTACCAACCTGGTGTAGTTCAAACAAATTTGATCCTTCAGGTAATCCTCAGAAAAGAGTCTGTAAATTTGAGACTGTAGAGGTCAATATTTTTACTTAAATTTAAGGCTAAGAGATGTTTTAATTTTTTTTTAATTAAATGTAGACTAATGCATTATTTTAATTGGGTTAGTAATACACACTAGTTTTAATATTTTTAAATATCCTTTTTATATACATATATCCATTTTATAATAATAATGATTATAGAGAACTGCCTCCACAGGACATCCAGTGTATGGCAATTCTTAATATAACACATATATCCTCTTGTGCTTTATTAAATAATTACAATCAGGGGCAGGCACAGGAATTTAAATTTGATCCCTTTTGGAGAAGCATTGCAAGTTCTGTGCCCCTGCGCAGCCCCTGGGGCCAGGAGGAGCTCATGCTTCCACTCCCCATGTTTGATGTCTATTTAGACTCATAGACTCATAGGTCAGAAGGGACCAATATGATCATCTAGTCTGACCTCCTGCACAAGGCAGGCCACAAAACCCTGCCCATACACATTTATAACAACCCCGAACCCATGACTGAGTTATTGAAATCCTCAAAATTGAGATTTGAAGACCTCAAGCTGCAGGGAATCCACCAGCAAGCGACCCATGCCCCACGCTGCAGAGGAAGGCGAAAAACCTCCAGGGCCCCTGCCAATCCGCCCTGGAGGAAAATTCCTTCCCGACCCCAAATATGGCGATCAGCTAAACCCTGAGCATGTGGGCAAGACTCACCAGCCAGCACCCAAGAAAGAATTCTCTGCAGTAACTCAGTTCCCATCCCATCCAACATCCCCTCACAGACCATTGAGCAGACTTATCTGCCGATAATCCAAGATCAATTGCCCAAATTAAACTATCCCATCATAACATCCCCTCCATATACTTATCAAGCTTAGTCTTAAAGCCAGATAAGTCTTTTGCCCCCACTACTTCCCTCGGAAGGCCGTTCCAGAACTTCACTCCCCTAATGGTTAGAAACCTTCGTCTAATTTCAAGTCTAAACTTCCTAATATCCAGTTTGTACCCATTCGTCCTCGTGCCTACATTAGTACTAAACTTAAATAATTCCTCTCCCTCCCTAACGTTAATCCCCCTGATATATTTATATAGAGCAAGCATATCCCCCCGGAGCCTTCTTTTGGCCAGGCTAAACAAGCCAAGCTCTTTAAGTCTCCTTTCATAAGGCAGATTTTCCATTCCTCGGATCATCCTAGTAGCCCGTCTCTGAACCTGTTCCAGTTTCTCTGAACCTGTTCCAGTTTTCTCTGAACCTGTTCCATGTACTGGATATTTTTTCCATTCTGCTGTATTAAAAGAAAAATTAATAGTTATTCTGTGACAATGCACTCCATGTGCTCACAGTTTTAAGTGAATCTTTTTGGCCTACCATAGATCAGCATCACCTTTTATAATCCTGACATTGGTGTGTGAAATTATAACAGATGCTGATTTGGGGGAAAAACTGTAATGAAAAAATTCAAATATTTTTTTCTATTGAAAATTACCTCAAATTGGCATCTTCCCTCCCATCACAAACCCAAACAGACATTCCTCCCCTACTCCAACAGAGAAAAAGTTCAGTATCAGAAATGGGTGGGGCTGAAAAATAAATATTGGGTCCCTCAACACAGGTGCAGTAGTATAAATAGCCAGTTGAGAACATAAGAATGGCCATACTGGGTCAGACTAAAGCTCTATCCATCCCAGCATCCTGTCTACCAACAGTGGCCAATGCCAGGTGCCCCAGAAGGAGTGAACCTAACAGGCAATGATCAAGTGATCTTTCTCCAGCCGTCCATCTCCACTCTCTGACAAACAGAGGCTAGGGACACCATTCCTTACCCATTCTGGCTAATAGCCATTAATGAACTTAACCTGCATGAATGTATCTAGTTCTTTTTAAAACTCTATTTTAGTCCTAGCCTTCACAACCTCCTCAGGCAAGGAGTTCCACAGGTTGACTATGCACTGTGTGAAGAAGAACTTCATTTTATTTGTTTTAAACCTGCTGTCTATTAATTTCATTTGGTGGCCCCTAGTTTTTATATTTTGAGAACAAGGAAATAACTTTTCTTTATGCACTTTCTCCACACCACTCATGATTTTATGTACCTCTATCTTTAATCTCTCTTCATATGGGACCTGCTCCAAACTCCTAATCATTTTAGCTGCCCTTCTCTGAACCTTTTCTAATGCTAGTATCTCTTTTTTTGAGTTGAGGAGACCACATCTGTATGCAGTATTCAAGATGTGGGAGTACCATGGATTTATATAAGGACAATAAGATATTCTCTGTCTTATTCTCTATCCCTTTTTAAATTATTCCTAACATCCTGTTTGCTTTTTTGACTGATGCTGGACACTGCATGGACATCTTCAGAGAACTAGCCACAAAGACTCCAAGATCTCTTTCCTGATTAGTTGTAGCTAAATTAGCTCCCATCATATTGTATGTACAGTTGGGGTTATTGTTTCCAATGTGCATTACTTTACATTTATCCACATTAAATTTCATTTTCCATTTTGATGACCAATCACATAGTTTTGTGAGATCTTTTTGAAGTTCTTCACAGTCTACTTTGGTCTTAACTATCTTGAGCAGTTTAGTATTGTCTGCAAACATTGCCACCTCACTGTTTGCCCCTTTCTCCAGATATTTATGAATAAGTTGAATAGGCTTGGTCCTAGGACTGATCCTTGGGAAACACCACTAGTTAACCCTCTCCATTCTGAAAATTTACCATTTATTCCTACCCTTTGTTCCCTGTCTTTTAACCAGTTCTCAATCCATGAAAGGATCTTCCCTCTACAGCTATAGAGTGGAGGTGAGGCAGTGAAGCAAGGGCATTGCTCCCTCTTGGAGGAGTAATAATCCCTCTTACATGAGCTGTCCAGGTCCTGTGCACCTGCTTACTCCTTGGACCAGAAGAAGTGGGCAGGAAGTAGCAAGAAATGGATAGAGTTTGGGCTCCCCCCTCAACACATTAGCAGTGCACTAAACCAGTGGTGGTAGGACATTGTTATTTCTTTCTGGTATAACTCTCCCCTCCCCTGGATAATGGAGGGGGTAGGGTGGGAATTGTATCTCACAGGGATGTGTCTGAGACACAGTCTATCTTATTGAAACTAGTGGGATTATTCACAGAGTACGATACTGCTCAGTGTGAGCAAGGATGTCACTGTGGGGCTCAATATCATGAGTTCATCCTGTCACTTTGTCTAAATAGGAAAATTTTACCATATATACCAATATAGGACTTGGTGACTTCTTGAGGTCCCTTCCAGTCCTACTTTTCTATGTATAAATAATACTCAAAAATACTGATATAACCTCCCCCATCCAACCTGTTATAGACACTCTTATTCCAGTATCAATGGATTCTGCTGGTGGCAGCTGCAGTCCAAACCTGACAGAAGTCGAAACCTGACAGCTAAATCTCTCAGTTACAGCCTCTTGGGATGCAGCAGTAAAGTATCAGTAAAAGGTCAGGCACAAACCCTGATCTGTGAGGAACTTCTCATGAGAGGGCAATTTTAATGCCAAAAATGGTAGCACTTGTGAAAGTATAATGAAAGTTGGCAACGTTAAGAGTATGCAGACCTTCAAAACTACTCCTTCTCTGTAAAATTGTACAGTGTATATAAGAAACTAGCTGAAGCTGGAAACTGAAGCTAAAAAGTAAGGCTTGAAGTAAACTACTTTTTGCTAACCTGGTTTACTTTGTTTTGTTATATTTTCTTGTCCCAGTCATAGAATCATAGAATGGTAGAAGATTAGGATTAGAAGAGCAGGACCAACCTCAACTAAATCATCCCATCCAGGGCTTTGTCAAGCAAGACATTAAAAACTTCTAAGGATGGAGATTTCACCACTTCCCTAGATAACCTATTCCAATGTGTCCTAGTGAAATAGTTATTCCTAATATCCAACCTAGTCCTCCCACAGTGCAGCTGGAGACCATTGTTCCTTGTTCTGTCATCTGCCACCACTGAGAGCAGCCTAGCTCCATCCACTTTGGAACCCCCCTTGGGCAGTTGAAGGCTGCTATCAAATCCCCCATTTTTCTCTTCTGCAGACTAAATGAGCCCAGTTCCCTCAACCTCTCCTCATAAGTCATGTGCCCCAACTCCCTAATCATTTTCACTGCCCTCCACTGGACTCTCTCCAATTTTTCCACATCATTTCTGTAGTGTGGCGGGGAGGAAAACTGGATGCAATACTCTGGATATGGCCTCACCAGTGCCAAATAGAGGGAAATCACTTCCCTCGATCTGCTGGCAATGCTCCTACTACTAATACAGCCGAATAAGGCATTAGCCTTCTTGAATTAGTGGGCAAGAAGCTGGATATGAGTCAACAGTGTGCCCCTGTTGCCTCATATCCAGCTTCTTGTCCCCAGGTCCTTTTCTGCAGAACTGCTGCTTAGCCAGTTGGTCCCCAGCCTGTAGCTGTGCATGGGATTCTTCTGTCCTAAGTGCAGGACTCTGCACTTGTTCTTGTTGAACCACATCAGATTTCTTTTGGCCCAATCCTCTAATTTGTCTAGGTCACTCTGGATCCTATCTCTACCCTCCAGCATCTCTGCCTCTCCCCCCAGTTTAGTGTAATCTGCAAACGTCCTGTGGGTGCAATCTATTAATCAAGATCATTAATCAAGATGTTAAACAAAACCAGCCCCAGGACCGACCCCTGGGGCACTCTACTTGACACCAGCTGCCAACTAGACATCGAGCCATTGATCACTGCCTGTTGAGCCTGATGATCTAGCCAGCTTTGTATACACCTTATAGTCTATTCATCCAATCCATACTCTGTAACTTTCTGGCAAGAATACTGTGGGAGATCATATCAAAAGTTTTCAAAGTATATCATGTACACTACTTTCCCCATTGATGTAGTTATAGTTAATTTAAAAGGTGCTATTTTATGTCGGGAGTTATAAGAAAAAAAATCTTTCAGGTGGATGAAATACCATTAAATGGGACCCTTTTTGAAACAGCAAAATGGTCAGTGAAATTGCAGTGTGGAAAAACCTCTGCTTATATATGGATAAAAAGAATGAAATGGCCTGTACCAATCCTCCACCCCACAAAAATGTTTCCACTTGATGAAAAACCTGAGGATTTTGAAGTTTGTTTTCAAAGTTACAGCAGTATTTTTAGACCAGTGAAACCGAAGAAAGTCGCAAGAGAAGATCCATTTGCCTAATTCTCAATGGAAAATAGATTTTTGTTGTCCTAAAAGACTTACAAGAACCAGGTGAAACGAGGACTTGTGTGAAATGATTAAAAAGCAGTATGTACCACAAGCAAACTTCCTAGTAGGTAGCTAGATATAAGTTTCATTTAAGGAACTTAAAAGAAAGGAAAACTATATCTTATCTTCTTTCAAACTAGTCTTACAAAGTTGTCCATGGCCTTTCATTTTTGGTAAACATCTTCCAGATGTTTTTGTGGATCTGAAATCGAAAATTAAGAGAGAGGTTACAGAATATTGGTCACAGAAAAGCTCTTAACTTGAAAGGTGCAGTGAATATCTTGGTGTTTGAGTCCCCTTTAGAAAAATGTACTCCAGTTAGAGAGTGCACTTGTGGGTACGTGCTATGTAAAAGAAGAAAGGTCTCTGCCTGTGGATGGAACAAGAATCCATACTGCCAAGGGGACAGCAGCAGTAGAAATTTCATCTGTAGAGTTTAGTGAAGGGGACAGCAGCAGTACTAATAGAAAAAATGTAAATCCCCGGGTTGCTCCCTTCCCCCAGAGCAGCCGAGGCACAGGCTGCATCACCTCCCATGAGCAGCAGCAGTACCCTGGAGTCCCTCAAAGCACCTAAGATTTAGTCAGGGGTATTTATAATACAAGTTATGGACAGGTCACGAGTTGTGAATTTTTTGTTTATTGCCTGCGACCTGTCCATGACTTTTACTAAAAAAAAATATCCATGACTAAAATGTGGTCTTTGTTTTAATCTCCTTTGCAAGGTCCAACTCTGCTTGGTTTTTAGCAGTTTCCAGTTTTCCCCTACATTTTCTGATCTCCAAGAGGAAGCTTTCCTTGCTTTTCCCATATTCCATTTCTTGTAGGTGCTCTGCTTTCTCTCAATAACTTGTTTGAAATGCTTGCTCATTCAGCTTGCGATGCTTGCTAATTCCCTTTTGCTTGGATGCAGACTTCAGATAGTTTCAACAACTTTAACTTAAAGTAATTCCAAGCCTCCTCCACATTCAGATTCTTGAGTTCTTCAGTCCAGCTCAGTTCTTCGGTCCAGTTCCTTAACTAATTCCTCAATTGTTTAAAATTATGGACCCTAGTTGCAGTCCTGTTTTTGTTTATCCTTCCATTTTAGTTTAAACTGAATTAGCTCATGATCACTGAAACCCAAGATTGTCCTCTACAACTAGCTCTTCTATGAGGCCCTCACTACTCTTCAGTGTCAAATCCAAATTGGTATCACCTCTTGTTGGTTTGGTGACTATTTGGAGAAGAAATCTGTCAGTTATCACATCCAGGAAAATCTAGGCCCTATAGTTATTAGTAGCACTTGTCCTTCAACCTATATCTGGGAAATTAAAGTCTCCCATAATCACATAATTGCTAGTACTATTTATTTCATTAAAAACATTAAAGCCGTGGAGGCACTATGCCCCATATTTTTGTAGAGATATGCTTATGATATGAATATGGCAAAACTAACATGTTTTATGCAAGATGGCTCACATGAGGTATCATTGAAAAGGTTATGATATACTGAATGTGATTATCCTATTTGTATGCACATATCATTTCTGTACCTGAAGTTAGGAATATTGACTATGTATCAATTGCAAAAGTGTTTGCACCTGAGAACACCCATCAGACAAAATGCAATCAGCCTGGAAGTACAGTAAAACCATTAGGGCATACAGTAGGGCTTTGAAGATGCTAAACTCCCATCTTACTGGGAAACTTCCTTTGACACTACAGGGTCATGTGATCACATCATCTGATCCTGGACACCATCTTGGACAGCTAGCATTTTTTCACTAATAGGCAGGTGAGGATCAAACTGGGAAACAAAGGATTCCCATTGTGACATGTTGGACCCTCCCTTTCAGGGTGCCACCTGATGTATTGGGGTCTCACTGAGCCTGCCCCTTTAACCAGCCTGGACTCCCTCACCCTGTCTTGCTGCACACACACACACAGTTAGGGCCACATGCAGCTGTAGAATCACACAAAATCTGCAATCAGCTCTGTATGGGAAGACTCAGCTTGGGGAATTGCTCAGAACTCTGGTGCACACACCCTCTGGAGTGTAAACCCCAAATTGTATTGCCTTGCACTGTATAGAGATCTATATAGCATAAGCTCATTAAATTCGTTCCCACGCTCAATATAGAGGAAGATATACACAGCTCCCCCCCCCCCAGTTATAAATTGCACAAACTGGAGTTTAGAATATACAAAAATAAAGTTTATTAACTACAAAAGGTAATTTTAAGTGATTATAAGGGATAGCAAACTGAACAAAGCAGATTGCTGAGCAAATAAAACAAAACACACATCTAGGCTTAATACATTAAAGAAATTGGCTACAAATAGTAATTTCTCATCCTAAGTGTTGTTTTATGGAGGTTGCAGAGTTTCTTGAAGGTAAACTGCACTGTTTGCAGCTTAAATCTCCAAGTATACCCTCCACAGGCTGACCTTTCTCTCCTGGGCTCAGCCCCAGCTCCCCCAGCTTAGTTCCTTTGTTTCTTCAGATATGTTCAGCAGTCTTCCTTCTTCAGCAGGGAGGCAGTGGAGAAGAGCCAAGATTAACTCACTCTCCATCCCTGAACAAGATTTGCCTATGGTGGGAATCCCACTTTGACCCCCACACCCTTCCCATGGAAAAGTACCAGCATTTCAAGATGGTATCCTGTACCAGGTGACATGATCACATGACCCTGCAGTGTCAAAGTAGCATCCCAGGAAACTTCTCAGGAAAGAGGGAGATTAGTATCTTCAAAGTCCCGTTGTCCTTCCTAATGGCCCATGCAGGCTGATTGCATACTGTCTGGTGGGCGTCCCCAAATGTACATAAAATTGTAATTGTTATATAGTCAATATTAATAACTTCAAATACAGAAATGATACATGCATACATATTGGATAATCAGATTCAGAAAATCATAACCTTTCCACTGATACCTCACATGACCCATCTTGCATAAAATATATCTTAATTATTCCATATTCATATCATAACAATATTTCTATGAAGAATATGGGGCATAATGTCACACTTGTCATATGTAAATCCTATTTAAGGATGGGGACTGAGTTAATCGGGGTCAGTTCTTCACTGGAACCCCACCCAAGATGACTGCTAAAAACACCTAAAACTGAACTGGAGAAGAACTAGACCCAGGCTAGAAGATGTCTGGCTTGTGAAAGGAATATCTGGAATTCTAAGCTGAAAGCAAAAGAAATTTGTCTCCAAGAAACTCTGCAACCTGCTTAAAACAACATTTAGGGTGAGAAATTACTACCTGTAGTCAGTTGATTTAGTTTATTAAGCTTGGTATGCGTGTTTGCATTTTTTGCTTAGTTAATCTACTTTGATCTGTTTGCTATCCCTTATAATCACTTAAAATCTATAGTTTGTATTCAGTAAATTAGTTTTTGTTTTCTATAAACCCAGTTTTTGCAATTCATAACTGGAGGTGGTGGTGGGGGAGGGGGTGATATCCATGAGCTTACGCTGTACAGATTTCTGTGCAGCACAAGACAAAGCAATTTTGGGTTTATACTCCAGAGGGGATGGGCACTTGAGTGCTGAGCAACCTTCAAGCTGAGTCTTCCCACACAGAGCTGATCTCAGTATCTGTGTCCTTTTGCAGCTGTGTGTGACCCTAACTATGTGAGTGCTAGAGGAGTCTTGAGGGCCTGGCACTGCAGAACAGGATGAGGGAGTCCAGATTGGTGAAAAGGGTGAGCCTAGGGGGACCCCAGTACATCACATGGAGTGTATGTGTGTGGGGGTGGTAACCTGTCACAGTGGTCTCTATCCATATCCAAATTGGATCCTGGGGGTCTGTAGTATACCCCAAGAACTATTCCAGGGGAACCTCTGGTAGCTTTCTTCCCCAAAGAGATTTTGACCCAAACAAACAGACTGTTTTATCTATTCCATCACTTCTAATTTCTTTATAGTCTACCTCATCATTAACACACAGTGCTACGCCACCCTCTTTACCTTTATGTTTGTCTTTCTTGAACAGCACAGAGCCTTCAAAACCTGTACTCCTGTCATGACTACTATTCCACCATGTTTCTTTTATCATTATAATATCTGGTTTCACTTCCTGCACCAGTAGTTCTAATTTATTTTGTTACCCAGGCTCCTTGCATTGGTGTACAGAGATTTTAGTGGTTTCTTCTTGGCTTCGCCCAGATTCCTCACCCAATTTCAGTACAGCCATTCTACTGCCAGTCTCACCTACCTGACTGCTAGTGCCAGTACCAATGAAGCTATCTGTTCCTATTAATCATTTTCCTACCACAGCTGTTCCTTTCTCCATTGCTCTTACTTGATTTTCCTCTGGTCAGTATTAGAATCAGATGTGAAGATTACATAAGTATCTCCCAATCATCTCCCACAAGCTCCTAGTTTAAAATTCTTTTAATCAGTTGTGCCAACCTCCATCCCAGAAGTCTATTTCCCTCCCTACTCAGGTGGAGTCCATCCCATGAGAACAGTCCTCTGACCATGAATGTCTCCCAGTGGTTGTACATCCCAATGCCCTCCTTATAGCACCACTGCATGAGCCATCTGTTGACCTCATATTCTTGTCTTGCCTTTGTTCTCCTCCTCTAGGGACAGGTAGAATCCCAGTGAAGATAACCTGAGCCTCCATTTCTTTAAGCATATTCCTCATCCTGGCATAGACTCCCTTGATGTGTTTCAGTGACAATCTAGCAGTATCAGTTGTTCTCACGTGAAGGACAATCAGTGGATTGTTTTCTACTCCCACTAGGATCCTCTTCAGCCTCAGGTCCACATCCCATATGTTAACTCCTGGGACACAGTACATCCTTCTTTTCTCTGGATGAGGTCTGTTCCCTTAGTTGGGAGTCACCAGTCACATAGACCTGTCTCTTCCTGGGGTTGATGTGATTCTCCAGTCTACCTCTTGTTCTTTCTGGCCACAAGTCCTCTTGTCTTTTGTTTTTCCTTGCAATCTTCTGTGAGTCATCCTGTATCTTTCTGAGGCTCTAAACTCTGGCTATCTCCACTGACTCTTCCACTCTTCTCTTCTTCCTTGCTCTCTCACCTTCTGTTACTGTCTGCTGTGCCCTACTTTATTTTCCAACTCAGCAAATCTGCTTCTGAACTCTATTTCTCCTTCACTACCTGGTCTTTTTGTCCATCTGGTTCTCATAGTCACATGCTTCTGCTGGCCACTTTCCTCACCCAGCAGTCTACCTTCACAATTCTCCAGTTCAGCTTGAATTGGTCTTGATTTTTCCCTTTGGGCTTTTCTTGCCTCCTTCCATCATCTTCTCAAATGCCCTTTTAAACTCAACCATATTTTCCATCTGCATCTCCAAATTTTGGGGGTTTTCTTTCATCATCTCTGTAAGGTGGCACTTCATGCAAATGAAACTCTTGTCTGGGAGGTTTTTTTTATCTCCTTCCTCTGAAGCATCAGTGATGGCCTTGGCTGGAGATGGAAGACTGGGCAGGGTGGTCCAGAATTTTGAGGTGGTACGGAGCATGCAGGTACTTGTCTGGCTGGTTCTTGCTCAAATGCTCACAGTCTAACTGATCACTATATGTGGAGTCGGGAATGAATTTCCCTCCCCAGGTCTGATTGGCAGTGACCTTGGGAGGTTTTCATCTTTCTCTACAGCATGTGGGTGTAGGTAACTTGACAGGATTATCTGGGTATATCTCACTTAATCATTACCCTGCTATTGCTGGGGCCTCAAGCATTGATACACTTTGGTTCCTCCTATTCTCCGGCTGTGACACCTAACAGTCTAGTCTCCTGTAGGCTGTAATACTTTGGTCTTATTTTGGTTCTTGGGTTTAGTGCACAGGTGCTGGATGGTGTTGATGGCCTGTAATGTACAGGCAGTCAGATTGGATGATCTAAGGGTCCCTTATGGCCTTCAACTCCATGGCTCTATAAATGTTTAGCTATAATTGTCATCAATTTAAATCTATGTGTTCTGTACTCACTGTACCTTCTAAGAGATCTGCATTACTGTCTTGCTGTTCATTGATCATACTGACTCTTACAGTCATATCTTCTATTTCAAATATATGATATTTTTCAATTGCATTTATAGCATATTTGGTCTGTGGCACCTGATCCCTAATTTCTGCTATTCAAATTTGCCGGTTGAAATCTTTTACTCCATTCCTAGACATGTAACAGGATACTACTTTGCCACCAATGTAATTGATCTCACACAAGAGGACCACTATGAGTGGCAGGGTACCCCAAATCTTTTCAGATACTTGGAAGCATTCCAGGTTTACCATGAGCTAGGGGGCAAATGCTGTAGGTACTCATCTGATGGGCCTATCAGCTCTAGCACCTTCTGGTTGCCCAACATGCACACCTAGAAGTAAAGGCTTGTTTACAAGGACAATCAGGGTGCAAATACCCTTGTTACAGTGGTTTAGTCAGTTACAACAGAAGATCAACACAATAATGAATTTGGTGCCTAAGGAGGCAATCACAAAGAGATGTCCAAGGGTGGGCTTGCTCTGTGAAGATCCCTGGTTTAGTACCTGGATGTTTCTTCTAGTTCATCCGTCTCCTGGAGGGAAGATATTGGTCTGTAGATTCCATGAGTCAGAGTTCATTCTGGCCTTGTTGTGGCCACATTGACATTTCCTCTATGTGAGCGATAGAGTGCAAATCTCACTTATTGTTCTTGTTTACCTGCCTGTTTAAGAACATGGGGTGGGATCCACAAAGGGACTTCAGTGTTGCAGTGCTAAGTGTCTCAACAGCTAACTTTTAGGAACCTATAAAATCACAGAAACAACACTGTGCACCACAAAGCGTGAGTTAGGCACCCAGTGGGTTGAGATAAACTGTGATCCACAGAACTAGCACAGTAGGCAAGGGGCACCTAAGATAGTCAATAGGAGATGCTGACCACAGAGGGCTTAGGCTTTCAGCTGCCTACCTTCCCTGGTTTGCCAAGTGAAAGCCTAAGCCACATGGCAGGGGTCCTATTTAGTAGGTGTGCTCAGAGGCTTCCGACTGAATTGGGCCTCTCGGCCGAGTTCACATAAAGTGGCTAGGAAGCAGATTAGACTTCCCTTATATCCTTTAGCCTTTTTGACAGGATACGCACCCAGAATATGGAAAAATCCTGAATCAAGTCCCCCTCCCTCCTCCTTGAAACAGTAATTTAAATATGGATCAGCCACCTTGCTGGTGAATGCCCTGAGCATTAGGCTATAAAATCTTTCTAACTCTCTCACTGATCAATTCATAATTATTCAATTATACAATTAAAATAGAACAACTTCAATAGGAGAAATTGTGGGAGAGAATAAAGCAGAGTCATGTTTGTCTCCTGCTGTGACCGAATCCTGATCTGAGTACCAGCAGAAGGACCCCTCAGTGAAGGCAGACACATAGAAGGCAGACAGAGGGATTTTAGGCCAGACTCAAATGCTAAGGTACAATTGACTACAGAGGAAAGATATAAGAATACAACTCCGACTTCTTGAACTATACAGGTTTGAACTCTTCTATCTGGTCTATGCAATTTAATTTTCTGTCCAGCTGGGGAAAGCGAAACCCCTGTCCAGATTACTGATCTATTTCTCCTACCAAGGAATATGTAATGAAGCTAATTAAATGTCTTCCAGTTGCATGGAGTGCCATTTGTTGGCTACTAAAGAGGGACCACATTAATCCCTTTAGTCCTGAACCTGCTTATGGAGACTCTCTGAGTTATTAGGGACAGACTTAGTGGGGGCCCTGAGAAGACTGCAGCAACCACCAATATATCCTACCACAAAATAGCTCTAGACAATGCCAGCATACTGTGGAAGCTCCTTGTCTAGGTAGAGGTATCATCTGAGATCTTGATGAATCAAGAGACCAGTTTAAGGAGTCTTTTGATGGAAATTATTGAGAAAAAGAGTAAAAGGGCCTCCAGTTAGAGGAATGGCTCAATCAAACCCTAAAACTCCTGCTAAAAAGGTTCCTTATGCCTGACCCCTGCCACTTAGTCCCACTGCTCTCATCTCTTCTCTTTGCAGCCTGAGTGGTTCTTCAGTCATTTATTGGCTTCCTTCACTCTGTGTTACAGAATGAGTCACAGACCACAGGGATCATAGAGCTGGTGAAGGACATGTGGGACTGCAGTGGGTTGGGGGCCAGCAGGCCTGTAGGGCAGGCCATGGCTCAACGGTCCCCAAAGTCCTGGGATGCTTTTGCTGAGTAGTCCGCAGGCATAGAGGCTGAGTAATGGTCTGTCATTCCCCAGTACTCCCTGGTTTCTCTCAGCTGGATGGGGAAAATTTAGGGGGATGTAGCATGCAGGCCCTCTGTCTCCACTGGGTCCTGGCCCAGGGCCAAAGGAGGAAGGAGTGAGGAGTGTCTCAGTCTCCTTTTGCATCACACCAAACTCCCTTGCACCACTTTCTATCTCCCAGCTCTATTTTCAGTCTGGGACATGGTCACAGCACTCTGCTCCAACCCTGCCAATAGTTCCCAATCAATCTCAACAGTTCAGGTAGCCAAATGGGTACTTCTCAGCTCACTTCTCAATGGCCAGTTATTCTCCCTCGTTAGGGAGCAGAGGTGAGAAAAGGGTCAGCTCCTGGTCAGGGCTTACGCACAGTCCAGATGCTTCTCCTCTGGATTGCTTTGTCCCTGAAGCTGAAAGCTGGCTTCCTCCCTGCAGACAGCCTGTCCTTCCCTCTCCCCTGCTTGACTTCCTTTTAAGCAGGTCCTCCATTTGGAGCATGGGCCATAATTGCTGGGGGGCAGGGCACTGTTGGCTCAGTACAGCCCTATTACTCCCCTAATGTATTGTGCAGTCTGTAAACCTCATTACAAGGAGGAACAGATTCCCAAGACTGGAAATGTCATTCAGTACCTACTTTAATTGTGGAAAAGATTAGGTGTTCAAGGGGCTTTGGCTTGGGAAAATTTACTTAGTGAAAAACAAGCATAGGTATGTAGAAAAAAACTGTGATTAAAAATGTATATGAATCTATTATTATCAATTATTTGTATTACTGTAGTGCCTAGAGATCTGTTACGCATAGTACAAACAGCCCTAGAGAGCTTACAATTTAAATATACAACAAATACAAAGACTACATCTACTTTCTGTTCCTCACTCAGACTCTAATCTGTTGACTTTAGGCAAGTTACTTAGTCTCCCACTCTTTGGCTTCGTCTAGATTACAACCTGGAGGTGTGATTTCCCTGCTCATGTACGAAACTCATAGTAACTCTCATTGAGTTAATACGAATATAAATACTGTGTAGCTACAGTATCATGGGCAGCTGCAACGAAGGCACAGCTGAGCTGTACTCATTGGTTTCAGGCAGATTTGTACTTGGCTGCTTGTGCTATCATGGCTACATTGCTACTTGTGCTTGCACTAGGTCGAGGAAAGCTACTGTGAGTGTGCATACATGATCAGGGGAATCACAACCCCAGCTAGTAGTACAGACAAAGCTGAAGAGTGGGAGGCTAAATGACTTGCCTAAGGTTAGCGACTGAGCCAGGAATAGAAGGCAGGCCTTGTTTCATGGATAATAATGGCCTATCTGTTGGACCACACTGCTTCTATCACCCCCTTCCCTGAATCTATATCTCTTTAGAAGAACTTTATTTCTATTTTCTTTTTCTCTCTCTGATTGTAATGATATGACAAGGAGCAAAAATCATAGTAAAATGAATTATTTGACAATGTGTGGCATACACAGTTCATGCCAAAATGCTTTTGAAAACTAAAGACACTAATTCAGTTACTAAAATCATTGTTATGTTGGTTTGATTTTTTTTTTTTACTTCAGTTTCTTTCTGTGACATTTGTGATATCACTTTCTGAATTAATCCAGTGGACAATCTGGCTTTTAGAAGGGCAGTGTTATGAATTTTTAAAGTAGAACATCTGACAGCAGGAACACCTAGCTGTACAGTATGGTGTCTGTGACCTACATGATTTTCACCCATAGACTCACTTCGATCTTGCAATCCTTCTCACCCAGACAGCACTTGGCTGCTGCCCACCAGTGGTGCATTACAGGGAATACCTGAAAAAGAAAAGAGAAAAGAAGTATAATAATTGTATTACACTATTACATATGTTATACCTAAGATTTTATTAGTTACCTCTCTGTCAGAGGAAATCAATGAGGAAAATATAATAAAATATATATTTATACACTACAAAATTCTCATTACATTTTCTTTGACACTTTGGTTGCTAACTTCTTTTCTACAAAGACATTTTGATTTAAGGCCATTAAAGCAATACTTCTGAACACAAATCAAAGTTGCTATAACCTTATTTATTTTGTTTTCATTTTCCACATTATTTGCCCAGTAATTGATATGCATATTTCTGTGGGTTACTGAACTACTACATCACTAGTCTAGTAAAGATTGAGTATCTTACTTGCTACTGAAATATTGTAAGTAATCAAATCTTTATATTTAGGAAAAAGTTTCAATCATGGCAAATACCGGAAAGACTAATAAACTTCTCAAACTTTTCTAGGCTGCTGATTCAGTAGCTCTGTAAATAAACATCCTAATAAATCACTGTGAAAATATTTTAGAAAGTAAAATATTAAACAACAAAATAATTCTCATAAACTTATTTCTATTCAGATTTACTAAATCATATAGAAACAAAATCAATTTTTACTAATGCAAAGAATGACTCGTAATTCAGTAAGATTTACTCATATCTCTATTTCAGATGTATATTAATAATCAAAATGTCCATTGTTTTCAGGATTAAAGACCTGATACTTCACTGCCTTGCTTTATGTGTAATCATTTCTACTTTTCCTTGTATTGACCTGGATGTAAGTATTAATATCCAGAAAAAATATAATTTATTTATGTAAACAAAATTTGTTTCACCTTCAGTTTGTTTCACCTTCCAAATGTGTGATTCTGTCCTATTTAGACACACAATCACTGTAATATCTGAATGTCTTCCAGTCATATATTAAGGTCTGATATACACTAGGGAGGCAGGAGGAGATCAATCTAAGTTATGCAATTTCAGCTACATGAATAACATAACTGAAGTTGGGGTACTTAGACCTACTCACCGCAGTGTCTTCACTGTGGTGAGTCGACTGTTGCCACTCCCCCATCGACTCTGCCTGCACCTCTTCAGGCAGTGGAGTACAGGAGTCGATGGGAAAGTGCTCTGGGGTCAATTTATCGCATCTAGACTAGATGCGATAAATTGATTACTGCTGGATTAATCGCTGCCCTCCGATCCGGCAGGTAGTGTAGACATACTCTAAGTGACTAAGATCTATCATATGTGGTTTGGTCTTTCATCTTCCACCTATGGAGAAAATTACATGTGCAGTGTAGTGTTTTGTTTTGGTAGGGTTAGGGAGTGCACTTTTTAAAAGGTGAACATTAGTATCTATTTGTGTTAGAGAAGGCAAGGATGAAGATGTATGCCTTGTACTTTAAGTGGAAGGTGATGAGGTTTGTGATGGTTCTTAGTTCCTGTGGAAGTTTGTTCCACAGTCTCAGACCAACCCCAGAAACAGCTCTGTCTCCTGAACAGGTGAGCTTTCTCAAGGCAATATACAGAGAAAGAACAATACCTTGTGGCCACCTACCTGATTTAAAACCAACATGGCTTTCTTTCTCCTAGGGAATAGAGGGCAAACATCAGTCACTTAAGACATAGTCTTGGAGGTTGAAGTAACTGAAAATGACCTTCCAATTCATGACATCCAGCAGCCAGATCAGGAAGCACGACCAATGCAAATGCAGCAGGGGCAAAATGCTATTGTATTAATGCTGATGTAAAAAGATCACTTTGAGATAGCCTATAGTCTCAGAGTTCATCAGCATTGATCCATGTCCTTCTAATGAGCAGTCTGCAGCTGGTAAAGCATTCTAGGTATTGGAGTGATACCTGCAGGATCCCTCAATAGAGTCCATTGAGTTTGTTCCACAGTCTCAGACCAATCCCCGAAACAGCTCTGTCTCCTGCATGAGTGAGATTTATCCTTATGATGAAATTCTTTGTGCCAGAGAAGTGTAGTTGTCGATCATAGTGTTTATCCCAGAGCACTAGGTGATCTTTTAGATATCCTGGGCCCATGACACTGAGCACCTTGAAGATAAAGACTGAGACCCCAGCCCCCTAATCATTTTCATTGCCCTCCACTGGACTCGCTCCAATTTTTCCATATCTCTTCTGTAGTGGAAGGACCAAAACTGGATGAAGTACTCCAGGTGTGGCCTCAGCAGTGCCAAATAGAGGGGAACAATCACTTCCCTCAATCTGCTGGCAATGCTCCTACTAATACAGCCCAATATGCCATTGGCCTTCTTGGCAATGAGGGCACACTGCTGACTCGTATCCAGCTTCTCGTCTACTGTAATCCCCAGGTCCTTTTCTTCAGAACTGCTGCTTAGCCAGTCGGTCCCCAGCCTGTAGTGGTGCATGGGATTCTTCCTTCCTAAGCGCAGCACTCTGCACTTGTCCTTGTTGAACTTCATCAGATTTCTCTTGGCCCAATTCTCCAATTTGTCTAGGTCACTCTGGATCCTATCCCTACCCTCCAGCATATGTACCTCTCCCCGTAGCTTACTGTCATCCCTGAAATTGCTGAGGGTGCAATGAATACCATCATACAGATCATTAATAAAGATGTTGAACAAAACCTGCCCCAGGACCGGCCCCTGGGGCACTCTGCTTGATACTATCTGCCAACTAGACATTGAACCTTTGATCACTACCCGTGGAACCCAACAGTTTAGCCAGCTTTCTATCCTTCTTATAGTGCATTCGTTCAATCCATACTCTTTTAACTTGCTGGCAAGAATACTGTGGGAGACCGTACCAAAAGCTTTTCCAAAGTCAAGCTATATCACATCCACCACTTTCCCTATATCCACAGAGCCAGTTATCTCATCATAGAAGGTAATCAGGTTGGTCAGGCATGACTTACCCTTGATGAATCCATGTTGACTGTTTTTGGTCACCTTCTTCTCCTCCAAATGCTTCAAAATGGATTCCTTGAGGACCTGCTTCATGATTTTGCTGGAGACTAAAATGAGGCTGACCAGTCTGTAGTTCCCCCAGTTCTCTTTCTTCCCTTTTTAAAATATGGGCACTATATTTGTCTTTTTCAAGGCATCCGGGATCTCCCCTGAGGGCCACAAATTCTCAAAGATAATGGTCAATGGCTCTGCAATCACATCAGCCAACTCCCTCATCACCCTTGGATGCATTAGATCTGGACCCATGGACTTGTGCATGTCCAGCTTTTCTAAATAGTCCTTAACCTGTTCTTTCACCACTGAGGGCTGCTCACCTCCTTCCCATGCTGTGTTGCCCAGTGCAGCAGTCTGGGAGCTGACCTTGTCTGTGAAGACTGAGATAAAAAAAACATTGAGTACTTCAGCTTTTTCCACAGGGTACATCTGATCACAGACAGATGAATCAGTGGTCGGGTCATAACAACATAAGAACGGCCATACTGGATCAGACCAAAGTCCATCTAGCCCAGTATCCCATCTTCCAACAGTGGCCAATGACAGGTGCTTCAGAGGGAATGAATAGAACAGGTAATCATCACGTGATCCATCCTCTGTCATGCATTCTCAGCTTCTGGGAAATAGAGGCTAGGGACACCATCTCTGCCCATCCTGGCTAATAGCCACTGATGTACCTATTGTCCATGAACTTATCTAGTTCTTTTTGGAACCCTGTTATAGTCTTGGCTTTCACAACATCATCTGGAAGAGTTCTGTGAGTTGACTATGTGTTGTATGAAGAAATGCTTCCTTTTGGTTTTTTTTTAAACCCGCTGTCTATTAATTTCACTTGATGACTTCTAGTTCTTGTGTTCTGAGAAGGAGTAAATAAGGAGGTCACTATCCAGCACTGTATATTGGTGAGCAGCAGCAGCACATGCTACATCAGACTCAGTTAACAGCACACCACACTGCATGTGTGGTTTTGGGAAACAACACACCTCAAGTAACATGTTGGAGAAACTTGAATTTGTTACTGAAGAGAAGCCGATGTTTCTTTCCACCACCTGGATTTGTGGCTTCTGACAATAGTTTGCATATCAGAAAACCAGTGTGTGTTAGCTGTGTCTGACACATTGTTTGTCTTCTGCACTGTCTAAATTTGTGGTCAGGGAGTTCTTGGAGGCTTATGCTCTCTATTGCCACAGTTGACAGGATCTGTAGTCACTTCAGAAAGCCTATGCCAAACAGCACTCATAGGCTATGTCTACACTAGGAGCTAAGAGTGTGATTCCCAGCTTGAGTTCACATAGTCACACTAGCTCAGTGAGAGTCACACAGGTGTGACTAATAATGTAGCAGTGGTAGTAGCAGCAGGCAGTGGCAGCACATCTTAGCCATCCCAAGTGCAAACCCATCTGAACTCCATGAGTACACACTCAGCACAGCTAAGCTGTGCTTCCACTGCTGCTGCCTGTGCTACTATGTGTACACAAGCTGGGAATCTCACCCCTAGCTTGTAGTGAAGACATAGCCTCAGATAGCATCAGGTGGCATTATTAAGGTCTTCTCACTGAATGAAGGTGGTGACAAGATGGGATTGCACCTTCTATGTTAGACTGAGAGCAGACAGCTGTTGTATAGGTTTTGTATGTCATGGCTCTGCTCAGGCACAGACAAACCCATCTTGCAATTGAAACCCTCAGTCTGGCCAGTGATGATGAAGCTGAGTTTTAATGAGGCCACAAAGCTCACCAGTAGGGAAGTGAGAAGTATCAGCTAGGTTATACTGTTTCTTTGCCTCTTGATATTCAAGGCTTTCACCACCTGGAGAATAACAGCACTGGTAAATTCCTGGTACAGAAAATGCTCTTTGTGCTGATGGGCAATCTCTCTCTCAAGGCAATTTACAGAAAAAGAACAATACCTTGTGGCCACCTACCTGATTTAAAACCAACATGACTTTCTTTCTCCTGGGGAATAGAGGGCAAATATCACTCACTTAAGACATAGACTTGGAGGTTGAAGTAACTGAACACAACCTTCAATTCATGACACCCGGCAGCCAGATCAGGAAGCATGACCAGTGCAAATGCAGCAGGGGCAAAATGTTATTGTATTAATGCTGATGTAAAAAGATCACTTTGAGATAGCCTAGAGTCTCAGAGTTCATCAGCATTGACCTATGTCCTCCTAATGAGCAGTCTGCAGTTGATAAAGCATTCTGGGTATTGGAGTAATACCTACAGGATCCCACAATGGAGTCCATTGACACCAACCCCCTTCAGTAGTGCCAGCTGAAGAGGGATGCATAGCTGTCCATCTTCCACCTAACCCACTCACCATTCAGCATCTATTCAGAGCCCCTGTTTAGTATGGCATGTATAATTATAACAAACAGATGCACCTGCCACTCCAAAAGGGCATGGAGGGGCTGCTTTAGAATGAATAGATATCTGCTACCCTGGGAGCACACTGTTTTGGAACATGTGACTACCAGTAGCCTCGATAAAAAACAACAGGCCATGGATGGAGTGGGAAAGAACAGTATGACAGGAGATATTTCAGTACTAGGTGACTGAATCTGTGTCTACTAGTGCACTTCATACTCCCAGTAACCAAGTCCATGGTAGTTCCTCCCTTGTGGGGGAGAACATGACCATGCCCTGTTAGCTACACTGTTTGGTCATAAGCCAGGCCCCACTTTCCCACTATTTACAAGGGAGGGTTCTGCCCTTTGTGGTCCTCCTTGACTCTTTCTAGCTGGAAGATCAAAATGAAAGTCATAAACTCCCATATAGTCAGGGTACCAGTCCCTGTCCCAGCAAAGGCAGGCAGGGAAATCTACAGTGCTGCCAATGATACAGCCCCAGCACAATGGGTATGGGGAAATTGTTCTGGCTGGGTCTCTGAGACAGGTTTAGCCTGTCTGCTTTACCTTGGGAGTCTGCTGTACTCTCTTCAGAATTAGGTGAAGGTTTCCTGCTTAGGAGTTCCAGCTACAACTTCTGGAGTCATTCCTGTAGTCTTCTGCTTAGAGCAGTCCTGCTCCTTCCCCCTAGCTGACTGCAGCTTCCTCACTTTTAAAGGCCTCCTCCCTATCATACATGATTGACAGGGCCGGAGGGGTAGGGTTATCTTTGCTGCCTGGGCCTCTCTTGCCCCATCCTCGTCTGTGTGGTGCCTATACACCCCATCACATTCCCCATCCTGTAATAAAGACAGCATGTGGAGTGATTCTCATCAGTGACTATCTTAGGGCACACATATGAACACCTCAGAACATGATAACATCATGTGGATTGAATTAATAATTGTTATTTATTTAAGTGAGGGATCCTAGATTGAGACTGAGAGGGACAGACAGGTTAGTTATCTGCCAATTTGCTGTTTCTCTGACCCTCTCCCACTTTGTCTCCAAATCTGGTATTTAGGGGAGTACAGAACAGATACAGTTTTTCTTTTTTTTCTTCTAAACATAATGGAAAACTAGCACATAGCTGGGTGGATGGGTGTGGTGCCATTATATTTTGTTTAGTCGTTAATATGTGCAGTTTACAATCTTCCTACTTTTTCACATTATTCTGCTGTCAACTGTTTGAAAAAAAATGGCATTTTTCAAAAATGAAAAGTCAAAATTTCAAAACAAGTTTTTGAAACAAATATTGAGATTTCTAAACAAAGGATCAAAATTTGAAAATGTATTTCAATCTGGAAGTCCATCATCATCATCAAATCATCATTTCAGATTCAAAATAAACCCAAAGAAAAGTTATTTTAAGACACATCTTCCCCAGCATCTCTCATCAGCCAGCCTACCAACCAGTACTGCCTGAATGCAGTGCCAGTTAAAGCATACTTTTCTTCCTTAATGCTAACTCTGTACTTCTGTATCCTTTTCAAAAACACTTTAAGTTTTTTTAAGTGTCTTAGTTTCAAAATGTAAATTTGGAGAACCAGCTTCATTGTTCTTTGGAATATGGCAAGTGCATTAGCTATGCCATATTGCTTGTTGTCTTTCCTTCCTAATTAGCCTTTTATGTATATTCACCATAAGAAATATTTTAGAACCTGCTTTTAAGGATATTTGTTGAGAAGCCTGAGACAGGTCAAGGGTATTCTTTAAAACATTGCTTTTCCTGATAGTTTGGGTAATAAACCTTCAGGGTTTGGTATTGGATACAGGTCCACCTCCAATCAGAGTCCACTGCTCACTAATTCTCACACATATAATTGGTGCAGCTCATTTCCTAAATTCTATAGGTTCAATTATAACATGTTTCTGCAGTTCTTCTTACTGACTTTCTCAAGTATAACTACAGAACATTCCTTAAGAAATTTGTTTATGGCAATTTTAACATGTAGTTTTGTTGTTCTGCTTTACACATTTGTATTGATTTTGTTTGTTTGGTTCCGTTTTGCCATTGGATCTAACATATGGTGCATTGTGCTCCAGTCCAGCTTCATCTCATTAAATCACCTTATGTCTATTAGTAAAGGACCATTTCCTTCTGTAGCAATTAACAGCAAACAGCTAGCCTTATATTTCATGCATGCATCCTAGAGTGCAACTGATGTGCAGTATCCACGTACAGTCACAACAGCCTGCACACTAACACTATTCTGAAGTAACAGTATCCCAGGGCTCTCATCAAAGGTAGATATATTCAATTGCTCAGAACAGAAGATCTCATAAAGGTCAGATTCAACTGTAACAACCAGAGTAACCCTTCACATTTCCATATAACATACAGAATATGAGTGAAACAAGTCAACATGTGGTGATGTTTAGAAACTTTCTTCATAAATATTTCCATCTGTCAGACTGTGAAAATAGAAAGTACTGTGAATCAGTTCAGATTTAACTATAATATCCTCAGTAAGATCTGTCAGCGCTTTCTTTGGCACTGACTGCTTGGACAGTTATCCAAGATTGCTCATTGAATATGCCATGATTTAAGGATGTCTTAGAGCACTAGCACCCCACATGTTTATGACTAGAACTGCATTTACCATTTATAAAAACAACAAGGTGCGCTTGTGGCACCTTCCACTCTGAAACCTTGACCATTGATGTGATCCTGCATTTCATAAATTGTTCAGAAAAGAGAATAATGAGCAAGTGCTTCTTAACAGTTTAACTGTTCAACAACATCAAGTGAGATTTGCTTCATGCACATAGAAAATGCCTGGAAATCTAGTTCTCTCTTCTTTTTTCCCCATTCACTATATAAAAGAAAAGTTTAATGAAAAGATACGGCAGCACCTCAGTCCTCATACTTGGTTATGTTCCTGATACTTGATTCTGTTATTGTTTGAAAAAGGAAGCCATGTTAGTCTGTAGCCACAAAAAGAACAGGAGTACTTGTGGCACCTTAGAGACTAACAAATTACAGTAGTGCCTGAGAGCCAATCAAGCATGGGTGCTCTTGTGTGAGGCACTGCATAAATACATAGTAGTATACAGTCCCTTCCCTATCCTGCAGAGTTTACTATCTAAATTGAGAGGAGAGATACAGGAAAGGGAAAGGAATAGCACACAAGTAGACTGAACAATGTGATAGAGGCAAATATCATGTTATTTCCACACTTCACTAATTTATCCCAGAGGAAATGGTGTCCCAGATTTTATAAAGTGTTTTATAATCTGAAGTGTTAAGGTCATTTATTCTCAGAAGTGGAAAAAAACCCTCATAGATCCTAATCAGGAGACATGGCAACTTCTTCTCTTCCAGCAGTGCAAAGCCACCTGAAAGCCAGGTTAGCTAGTGGCGGAAGATTCCCTTTGCAAGAGGGAATTCCTGGGCAGTGTAGAGTAGCTTCTTTACCATACCACCGCCTGAACACCAGTGCAGTATGTGTGCCCAGGGAAAAGGGGGCATGACATGGATGACCTAAAGCCCCAATTTTCTTGGGTATGGGTAGCCAGTACGACTTAGAGTAGCTTCAGGCTACTCTAAGTTTTGCCTCAGGATAGGTCCAGCATCTAGCAGCTCTTGATACAGACATCCACATTTACATCCCCCTGAAGCTGCACATAAGAAAGCATGAACTGAAAGATCTGGCCCAGTCACACACTTTATCCAGAAGACTCTCTCTCTTTTAGGGCAAAGGAGAAGATTCTTTCTTGGTAGCTATTTGAAAATGTACAAATGCATTAATTAAATATTACTAAATGATTAATTCATGTTAATAACATTTTGATTAAATAGTGCTATATTATAAAAGTTTGTACAGTGGTGGTTTTTAATTTTGACAAACATTTTGTCTGGCTGGAAAATGAAATTGTATGGAAAACTGATATTTTTCCCCCCACAAGAATATATATTTGATTTTTTTTTCAAATTTTTGACAGATACTGTACCATCAAAGCAAACTGAATATTATCATTTCATTTTAGTTTCAAATACAAATTTTCATTTTGTTTCAACTCTCAAAAACCTAAGTGTTAATTTTTCATCCATTTGCTCCCCCCCCCACTTTTTGTCACTGAATTCAGTAAAACTAATGTCTAGATTTTTTTACACTTTTCCCCTTCCCCTCCTTTTTCCACATTGTTAACTTCACAAAAATTCTGCTACTGAAATGATTAAAGTGACAAGAGGAAAAACTAAACTCTGTAACTCCTACACTGTAACTTTTCCAAAGTAGGAAAAGTTCTGAAAATTACTTTTTAATATCCTCATTCTAGATCGTTATAACAGTCATTTGTGATTTTTTAAAAAATCAGCTTGAGGGAAAGACTGTGACAATTTGAGGAAATCTGTCTGTGAAACAAATTATCATTGATATTATGAATTTAGTCTTATGACAAGTGCTATATCATAGAATGTTTCTATGTTTATCTGTATCTACCAATTACTACAAGGCTGTAAACATGTCTCTCTCAGGGTACGTCTACACCGCACGATTATTTCGAAGTAGTTTAAACCGATGTTACAAAACCGATGTTATAAAATCGGTTTTGCGCGTCCACAGTGCAATCAAAAAATCGATTGCTT
>NC_133770.1:127689475-127712524 GCF_003597395.2 Chelonoidis abingdonii
GAGTTATCACTATCGAATTTAGCGCTACTCCTCTCGTTTGGGAGGAGTTCCGAAATCAATTTAAGGAGGCGGTTAACTCGATATTAATGACGACATCATGTGAACGGATACAGCGTTAAATCGGTATATCGGCCATTAAACCAATTTAAAGTCGCAGTGTAGACCTGGCCTCAGACTAGATACAACGGAGAGCTTTAACCTTAATGACTGTCTTTTACCTGTTAAGAGGTATTCTAAAAAGGATGGTTGGATCTGGGAGAAGTTACTTCCTTCAACTTGTCTGCAAGGGGCTGGGGTTTGGAGAATGGAAAATTGTCAGCAAGAGAACAAAGGAACCAGATGTTGTTGGTGGGACATATAAACTAGAGACAGGGCCGGCTCTAGCCATTTCACTGCCCCAAGCACGGCAGCATGCCGCGGGGGGCGCTCTGCGGCTCTCCGGTCCCGCGGCTCCGGTGGAGCTCCGGGACTGCCCTCCTACCAACCGGCAGAATGCCCCCCATGGTATACCGCCCCAAGCATGCGCTTGGTGCCCTGGGGCCTGGAGCTGGCCCTGACTAGAGAGACTCCTCGAGTCAGGAAAAGGAAACTTTGGACAAGAGAGAGGAAGGGCATGAGCCAGCCAAGGTTAGAGAAAATTTGATGGGCTAGTGAGGCTCCATGATTAAGACAAGCCATGTGCTGCAGCAAAGAGACCCTAAATTCCCCCAGAGGACTCTGACCCCAGCCCAAATCGTTCTGGAGTGCTGAAAAAACTGAGGCAGGCAAGTGCATATACGGTTTAGTATTTTTATATAGATCTATGCTTTTCTCGTTCCCGTAAGTAAAGAACAGTTGTGTTTCAGAATCCTGTATGAACTCTGTCTGTGTGTTTTATGTAACACCTGGCTGCTCTTGAAGTTCACCTGTGGACTCAGACCACCCACAAAACGAGTTCTGGGACAGGGATATACTTAAGTTATGGGAAAGTCTGGGGAGTCAGTACTGATCTCCAGGGTTAGGTACTTGGATCATCAGTTGCAGCTTTCAGGAGGAGGTGCTATACAGAAGGTCTGCACCCCAAGGGGGTGCCTAAAGGCCCCCAGACACAGGTAGTGCCTGAACTCTGTTCCGACTCCAGAAGCTTAACACAAATGGAATCCAGCAACCGGATCCCCTTCACATCAGTCAGGTGCATCCCCAAGAAGGTGTGTTTGATAGATCTCTGACTGAGACTATTCACACCAAATAGTTAAAGTTTGTCAAAAAATGACTGAAATAATTGAAAATAGGATTTTAATGGAAAGTGGTAAATAACTTTAATATAGTTGTGTCTATCATTCAGTCTTTACATATTTGTGACTTTGTCTGTCTATCCATCTAGGTAGATATGCAAACATATACAAACGGTACATTGTGTATCACTTAGGCTTTTCTGTTCACATAAAATACCAGACAAAAACCTCAAAAACAGAGGAATGAACAGTTGAGCTACCCAACAGTGCATATCCTGTATTCTTTCTCCCAGAGATGTGCACCTCACCATTAGCACAACCACTATACACTACAGACAATGAACCAGAGTCTTAACTCTGCCCCAGTAACTATGCTCCCTTACAACACTATTTGCCCTAAAGTCTCCCCTCTTCACCATAAACAGCACTTCTACCCCTCCTCACTCTGCCCCTTTGTGCACATTTCCAGGAAACCATGTCTCTTTAGGTTTGGGGAACAGGTGTTTTATTAATTAGAAAGACTACTTACATCTTGTAGTATATTCGTTGCTGCATCATCTTGAATGGATTTCACATTTTTGTGCGTGGTAAAATGGAGGGTTCAAACAGGACTCTGACATTCTTATACTGTAGTCAAGGTGAAGCTTTAACCAAATATTTCTCAAACTTGTTAAACCACTAGAATAGCTTTTTTTGCTGAGGAACAGTGCATAATCAGTACATGAAATTACTTTTTGTGTGCTTGACAATCTTACTTTCATATGTCTAGCAACAAAGGATTGAGATGGTGTCTGCATACCCAAATGCAAACCAATTGTAATGATAGGACATGTCTGGAAATATTTAATACGTTATAAGCTGAGAATGTAGAGAAGTGCAATATGATTCCAATACTGATGAATACTATAAATCAGGACTACAGAAGTGATGCAATGTAACTTCCTCTTATCCTTATTTCTGTTATTCTCAAACTGGTACAGACGTCTCTGCTTTGTAGAGCAGTGGGAAAACTAGGGCTAATTGTTGACATGACTGAGGTTCAGAAAACTGCATGTTGTCAGAGGGAACGAGTGTGTGCATTCACTCAGTGGATAAAAAATATAGTTTTATGAAATAAAAATTGTACAGTATTTCCCCTTTTTACCTGAATTTCAGTACTTCAAGCCTTGCTACAGCATGTAAAAAAAAACAAACCAGCTTTGATTTTTTATAAGAAATGACACTTATTTATACATATCATTCATTATTTTGCACATCCCAAACCCACTAAAATAATCTGACTCTTTGCTGAAAGCAACAAAATTGCATGTCCATCTATAAAACACTATTTTGCTTGGGGCAATACATCTTGAGCATGTGTACAGCAAATCTCAGTGCATTTTAATATTAAAAATTTAAAATCTCAGAATGGTCTCATCTAGCTCCCAGGCCCTTACTTCAGGCATTGAGGGGAGTTTAATGTGTCAAAAAGATGTAACCAGAAGGAAAAGTGTATGTGGGTAAAGGAGCAAAATATAAAAGTGATGTGATTTATGGTGTATCTGCAGGACAACAAAACTTGTAGTTCTGTCACAGAATACAGTCATATGTACTGTTTACTATCATTCTATCATAACTGGGCAAATCTTGTCTGGCAATTGTATCTTTGAGTAAACTGCAAAACTCATGGGCTGAGGGGGAGTACACGATCAAATTTTTCTACCATATTTCTGGCTTCTCTCCAAACCAAGGGCCCATCCTACAAGGTGTTTACCTCTGCATGGGTAATTCAGAGTATCCTGTACTTTTATTGAAGCCAACTGCAGCAGAGATTTCACAACCTCTCAGGAACAGGTTCCAGTACAGATGCCACTCCACAGACCTCGCATAACTGCCACCAAAGAGAGAGCCTTTTCTCAGTTGTGGTCTGCACTTTGGAAGTACGGTTTGTCGGTTTCAGTGTGAACACTGACTGTTGGAGCAAGGGGCCTGTAATGGATAGCTTTATTTTGATATATGATTTATGGCTAGTATTAAACTTCCGAGCCCCTTAGTAACATTATTATGGGACTGTTTCTGCAAGGTGCTGAGTAGTGCCTGTTGTGAGGGGCTGCAAGCTTTCAAATCTCATTACCATAGTTTAAATTGGAGTTCTGAAAGGTTCACTTCTATCTATCCATCTATCTTAGGGCCAGGGCTGGTGCTACCATTAAGGCAAACTAGGCGGTTGCCTAGGGCGCTAAGATTTGGTGGTGCCAAAAAGCAATGCCCCCATTTTTTTTTACAGCGATTCCTCCCAGAGCGCGCGGTCGCTGCTTCACTTCTCCCATGTCCCAGGTTTGCAGCGCCAATCAGCTGTTTGGGGCCACAAGCCTGAGCGGAGAATTAGAGCAGGGGCGGCGTGGTAGGGGAGGACGTGGAGCAGAGGTGAACTGGGGTGGGGAGGTGCCGCACAGCTCCCCGGGGCGGGGGGAGTTGCCACGGGCGGGGGCCTCAGGGTGGGGAAGAACCAGCCCGGGGAAGCGCCTCAGGGCTGGGGTGTGGCACAAGGTGGAAGTTTCGCCTAGGGCGCAAAAATTCCTTGCACTGGCCCTGCTTAGGGCTCTATACTGCCACCCAGTACAACAGTGTCTGATCGCTTTCCATATAGTTTTGTAAATTACCATATTTCCTTCTTAAACTTCTTCACACTTATCTTCCTGCTTTTCAGTGTTCTGCCCCATGCTGCCATGGGTCTTTGTGAACTGACTGGGCTGGGAGCTGGCGGTCTTCAGCATCTCTGTAAACAAAGCCATTTTTAGTTTGATTCTCAACTATAGGCCACATGATGCCATGCTATTATAACATAGGCTTTTAAGAGGAACTCCACATTGAAATTAGTGTCTAAAAACTGATTGTTGGATTATGTCCCTGTTCACTTATGTCTGAAAAATTTGGCCAAATTTCTTCTCTCTAGATACTCCTAGATTTGGATAATCTGCAAAGTTTCTTGTTTAAAATTAGAGAAATGTATAAAGTGCAAAACTTCCTCTTGTTCATATTTGTCCTCCTCTAATGGAAAAGGAAACAAATTACTTGGAAAATAGTTTTTAAATATTTTTGTATTAATTTGTCTTTACATAAAGAAGTAAAAAGATAGCATATGTTATTCTGTCTTAATGTATATTGTAGAATATTATGTTATATAGACTCATAGATTCATAGACTTTAAGGCCAGAAGGGACCATCATGATCATCTAGTCTGGTCCCCTGCTTATTGGAGGCCATAGAACCTCACCCACCCACTCCAGTAATAGACCCCCTGACCTCTGGTTGAGTTATTGACATCCTCAAATCATGGTTTAAAGACTTCAGGTCACACAGAATCCACCATCTACACTCAAACCTGCAAGTGGCCCATGCCCTATGCTGCAGAGGAAAGTGACAAAACCCAACAATCTCTGCCAATCTGACCTGGAGAAAAACTCCTTCCTGACCCCAAATATGGTGATCAGTTAGACCTTGAGCATGTGGGCAAGACCAACCAGCCAGACATCTGAGAAACAATTTTCTGTTGTAACTCAGAGCCCTCCCCATCTAGTGTCCCATCACTAGCCATTGAGGATATTTGCTGCTAGCAGTCACAGATTGCCTACATGCCATTATAGGCAGTCCAATAATATCATCTCCTTCATAAATTTGTCAAGCTTAGTCTTAAAACCAGTTAGGTTTTTTGCTTGCCCCCACTGGTCCCCTTGGAAAGCTGTTCCAGAATGTCACTCCTCTGATGGTTAGAAACCTTCATCTAATTTCAAGCATAAACTTGTTGATGGCCAGTTTATATCCATTTGTTCTGGGGTCCACATTGATGATTAACTTAAATAACTCCTTTCTCTCTATCTGGATTTTATCTTTCTCTTGTATTTATAGAGTGCAATCATATCTCCCCTCAGCCTTCGGTTGGTTGGCTAAACAAGCCAAGCTCTTTGAGTCTTCTTTTATAAGGCAAGTTTTCCATTCCTCAGAGCATCCTAGTAGACCATTTTTGCACCTGTTCTAATCTGAATGTATCTTTCCTAAACATGGGAGACCAGAATTACCTGGAGTATTACAGATAAGCTTTCACCAGTGCCTTGTATAAGCACTTCCTTATCTCTGCTGAAAATACCTTACCTGATACATCCTAGGATTACCTTAGCCTTTTTCACAGTCTCATCACATTGGTGGCTCATAGGCATTCTGTGATCAATCAATATCAGCCAATACACCCAGCTCTTTCTCCTCCTCTGTTTCATCCAACTGCTAAGTCCCCAGCTTATAGCAAAAATTCTTGTTGTTCGTTCCGAAGTGCATGACCTTGCACTTTGCACTATTAAATTTCATCCCATTTCTGTTACTCCAGTTTTCAAGGTTGTCCAGATCTTCTTGTATGATATTCTGGTCTTCCTCTGCATTGCCTATACCTCACAATTTTGTGTCATCTGCAAATTTTATTAGCATACTCCCACTTTTGTGCCAATATCATTAACAGAAATGTTAAATAAGATTGATCCCAAGACCAATCCCTGAGAAACTCCATTAGTAAACTCTTTTCAGCCTGATGAAACCAGACAGACCATGATTACATAATAGCGGCCATACTGGGTCAGACCAAAGGTCCATCCAGTCCAGGATCCTGTTTTCTGACAGTGGCCAATGCCAGGTGCCCCAGAGGGAATGAACAGAACAGATAATCATGAAGTGATCCATCTCTTCTTTCCCATTCCCAGCTTCTGGCAAACAAAGTTCTTACCCCAAGTCTCTACCCTTGACAAATAAAGACAAATCCAGTAACAAACTGATTTCTATACAAGCAATAAGTAGTTAACTCTTTAACTAAAAAGATCATTCCCAGATGAAAACTATGTTAAGGAAATGCATAATGAAGGTTGAACTTAAAAGAAATCCGAATATATTAAGCTATGGAAATGCAGAATTAGCCTTAAGGTCTGGGACTACAAACACTAGAATGCCTTAATCATAAGCATGGTTATTGAAGGGCAGAGTTAAGGTCATTTGGATACCCTAACTATGCATTTCCTTACCTTAACATATTTGGATTTTTAGGACTACCCTTAAGTATGAATTTTATGGATTTATAATGCTTGTTTTGGCAATAATTCTATTTATCCCTGTAATGTATTCTATTCTAAATTACTGATATGTAATCTCAATCTTAATTCCCTTGCAGTTTTTTTTTGAGATTTTCCTTTTTTTGTGTGTGTGGTGTGTTTCAGAAAAGGAAGCTTCCCTTGTCATAATGACAATCTTTTCTGTCTGCACTAGGCAGGACATTGACCTCAACCTGAACAGCCCAAGGTAAGAGGAGTAACCAGCTGAAATTATTTATAACCTGACCAGGTCATTTAGTTTCAGCCTCTGAGGCCCTCAGAGTCTAACTGACACAGCAATAATGGCCAGCGAACTTTTGATCCAATTAATTCTTAATGAGAGGTTTGCTTAGCAAATAAAGGGCCTATTAGATTAGCTGATTGTCTTTCTTTCGTAATACCGGAGGTCAAGATTTTTTGACTGAAAGAAAAGTATACTGTGTACCCTGTTTAAATTAACCACATGCTCACAGATGTTGAGTAAAGTTGATTCAAGAAAATAGTCAATGTAGTCATCTATCTGTAAATATTAGGATGCATTGGATATTTCTCAATATGCTCTGATGCAATTTTTACCATATAAATCTCCTTCTGTCCCAAAAGTATTGTATTAACATGTCTTTCTCTTCAATCTGCTTTTCTTCAGTCTTACTTCACTATAGCCTACCTTTTAATTTTCATAGGTTTGATTTATGATGCAGAAATTCTCACTTTCAGATTACTTATATATTCCTATACGTTAAAGAGTCTCGAAATATATTTTCAGACACCTTTCCTCTCCATGGTATTCTATTCCTGAAATTTTCTCTCTTTTTTAGAGGAATACATATTTTTGGCACTGACTAACAAGAAGTTGCAAGATTGGGGACTAAATTCTGCTTCTAGTTGCACATCTGCAAATCCAGAATACTATTAAGTCAACGAAACTACTCCAGATTTATACTAGTGTAATACTGGCATTGAAGGATATGTATATCAGCATTAAGGCAGACACTCTTCATGGAAAACTTCAGCCTGAAAAGTTAAAATCTGGTGATGTTATAAGCAGAGGGAAGCAGGATATTAAAATGGAAAATGTTGGGAAAGTGTGACTATACGTAGTGCTATCTATCTATACTTAAGGTCAGATTCTGCCACCTGTACCCATTCTGAATAGAACCTTACTTTACAACTAGTCCCACTGAGTACAAGTGGCAAAATCAAGCCTTCAGTTTCTAGTCAGTCCTTTTTCAGAGAAACTTCCCTTGTAGTCAATAAGTAAAATCTGAGTAATGACCTCAGAATATGGCCCATAAGTAAATAATTCCACAGAGCCTAATTACGATCCTGTTGAAGTCAGTGGCAAAATTACATTGCGAGCAGGATCTGGCCCTTAATAAAATTAAAAAAATTATTAGTAATATATAAAATAGATAACAATGACATTTATAGAATACCATAATATTGTTATATAAATAAAGGTTACAGATTAGCACAGGGAAAAATAAATTAAGTGTAAGTAGGTATAACAGACCCATTTCAAAATGAGATTCAAATGAGATGGAGAATCAAAGAAACAGAGAGATACAGGAAGTTTATTCCAGATTACAGGAGCTGAGCAGACAAAGGTTCTCATAACAGCAGATGTGAGATTATAAACAGGGATACAAAGCAGATAAATTGAGTAACACAAGAACAGCCAAATACAGTTGTAACACTGCCTGCAGCCAACTTCAGCACAAACCATTTTCCAGCTTTTTTAAGAACCACACCGTACATTCTGTAGAGGGGTAAGACAGCAAGGCTGGGACATGGTATCTGACAGTATATTTGTCAGTTGTAACACTTTCAGAAGGCTTGGGACTATGAAACCATAGTAAAATTGTGCTACTTACAAACTCTGCTGCAAAAGCCTTCCTATGAAATGTTCACAAAGCCTTCCTACATTAATCTCCGTACTGCAGATCTCATTTAATTCCACACAGAGTCTCTTTGGGGACACAGACATACTATTTTCAAAAATAGTTATCAAGTACTATTATAAAATGATTCTGCTCCAAATATAAGGAGGACTTCAGTTTTGTGGAAAGTGAAGCTAATTCTATACTAGAGAATTGAGTATAACTCTTTAGAGTTTTTAGCCCATGAATTTTCCAGAATTGTATTGCTGATTGTACAGTGTTTAAATTTGAAATTTCCTCTAGAATAAGATTTTTAAAGTTAATCAAACTATTAATGCTTTCTTCTTTTTCAAATAGCATTCAGCCAGCTTTTAATTTTCTACTGCAAGCTTTATGCAGCTGTAGAGAAAACATGATCGTCAGTAAAATTCACACTTATTCCATAAACCAACACAGAAATGCTTTTTTATCATCTCCAGTACATGAGGAGCTATTAACTTTTCCTTTTTTACATTAAAAATTAGCAACAACAAGAAAAAATGTAAGTGTGATATATTCTTTTTAAATCAGTGTTTTGTCATTAAAATTTGGTTTGTCTTCTCCCCAGCCTTTGCATCAGTGTGATATAATCTCACAATTAAAATGTCTAATTTATTTCCTTGTGTTGATTTTATTGAAATTGGCTAGAGCTCCATTAGAATGGATGCCAAAGCCTTAAAAGGCACCAAACTAACAGAATATTTTGTCTCATTTTCTTTTTCTTTTTTCATTAGACTAACACAATCAAATATTTCACCTACAATTGGAAGGAAGATTAATCACACCACTAATGGCTTCATAGGATGAATACAAAGGTGGTTTCTTTATCTTTATAAACATAAAAGTTTTGAAAATCAACATCATAAAAAGAGTGATATATTTTAATATGTGATTTATTCTTTAAGGGCCCAATCCAATGAGGTTCTGAACACCACCTGGGAATTGCCCAGCAGCTGTATCTTTAATGTCTTCTACAGTGAAGCGCTAAAACACTACAGGCCACATTAATACTTACACAGTCGTGGGTTAGAGAGTGAGTGAGAATAATTCTATAACCTGTTGCCTAGGTGGGGCAAGACATAGATCCAGTCCCCCTGCTCCAATGGCTATTTAATTGTTTATACACAGTAGAACACTTTGAGAGGAGAGACTCAGAGAAAGCCATATCAGACTATTCCATAGTCCAGTAGTTAAAGAAGTCTCCTGAGAAATGGAAGACTCCTGTTCACATCACTTTGCCTCATCAGGCAAAGGGGGTCTTCAACTTGGGTCCCACATCCCAGGTGAGTATGCTAAAACTTGTAAGGTGGGCACCTTGTCCTCCTTTGTCTGGATTTTAAATGGCCCCTCATCTGTTAGGCATGCTCAGAGTACACGTAATAGATCAGGCATCACAGGCAAGATAGGCAGGGGAATGCTTCTCTTTGTCTGGTCTGACAGTTGCACTGGGGCTTAGACATCCAGACACCTCAAGTGAGGCAGCAGTGCAGGTGCCCAGAAGCAGAAATTGAGGTACCTAGGGAACTTTTTCAGCAAAAATGTAGTCACTGAATGAGTTTAGAATCCTCAGGGTAAGGCGGCAGCCAAACACTTTTCTGAATGTCAGTGGTGCCTAAAGGGACATATAGGTAAGTCCCTCTTTGAATCAAGCCAAGCAATACTTAGTCGATGGAATTCATCCAGGATCAGAGGGTGTGTGAAAGGACCTAGGAATCATTTAAAGATCCACAATGTGGATGTGCGCTGACAGAAAGGAGAGGGAGGAACAAGGCAGCTGTCCTGTAGGTACTTGTCTGCATCCCTTGAACACTCCACAGAGTATGTCTCCTTATGTCTTCCAAAACCAGGGATGAACAGAAGGATAGGCTATGGGATTCATGATTCTAACTCACTGAAGAAGTGAAATGATTGAACTGTGGCTACTACAGATGGAAGTAGTAGCCATAAGGGGGCTGAGCTGCAGCCCCCTTCCCTGGATCAGTGGGGGAGTGAATTTCACCCACCCAATACCCTGTGTACTTTCATAAAGCCTGATTAGTTGGATTTTCTGTGGATGAAATGAATTTCATCTTAAATTAATACAATCTATCTTTATTGATTTGTTACTCTGATGCTGTCAGTTTTGCATGTTGATTTCTTCTTAGATCATTATTCGCTGAAAAAAATATTTTTGTTTTTGTTTTTTTAAAACATCTTGTTGAACTTTTTGAAACCATTTTGATCCTTAAAGTACTGTACAGGTTCTGTAGTGTCTGGGATATATAAAGCATGAGACAGTAACATACTGTTATGGAAATAACTTTGAAATGAATAAACCTTTCATATTTTTTTTAAAAAGAGTAATTGCCAAACATAAATGCTAAAAACATTTAGAAGTGTATGGTGAACAATCCAATTCCTTCCCAGTTTACTGAATCTATATAGGAATTTTCTTCTGATGTGAGAAAAGCCCCATATTGGTATTTATTTTGCTCTAAATTAGCTACTTGCTTATTGACTCTAAATAGTTATCATCTCAGTTGGAAATATATTAGAAATCTACTTGCCAAACAAATATTCAGCAGAAGATGAATAAAAGCATATGGAGAGAAAAAACCCACAAAGTTTGCACTGCCTTTATAACGGAAGGCATTCTGGAGGACAGCCATCTGCACCCGCTGAACAGAGGGATCCTGGGATGACATTGATCGATTTAACAGTAGGAAGGTATTAATGATATTCAGCTCTGATGGCTGAGCCACTTCACACTCATTTGCATTTCCATTCATCATCTCAGCATTTATCATTATGAGGTGAATGCCAGAACTAATTAAAGTCTGGGCTAACAGGGTGACATGGGAGCCCAGCCACTACTTAAATTGAGGAAAACATGGAAACTTTCCAGCAGGAAGTACACCAACCTTACAGCAACCCAATTAACTTAATTCCTAACTAAGCCATTTGAGGCTCCTTCATCTGAATAAGCTAAAAAGCCTGGCTTTCTGTTACTCCCCCCTCCCACTTTGTATTCTAGTGTTTTCATGACTCAATAACATTGTATTATGTAGCCTTTCTTTTTCCTATAAAGTGGGATGTTTCCTTGTTGTGATATTCTTCTCTTTTCATCTGGCGTATGAAAAACTGATAATCTATCAAATTCTTCAGTATACATTAATTTATCCTGAAGGGATCTCAGACTGTGTGTTACTGTCCCGTTAAGGAAGACATTCACTACATAGCAGGCCAGGTATACGCTATAATATGAAATTTCTATGTAGGTTAGTGTAAGGGTACTAAGCTAATTCTTCCAAACACACAAAGAAACTCTTTTGGGGTTATTTTCTAGCACATGAGCATGAGATTTTCTAGATCCATTCTTCATTGCAGGCCAAAACTTGCTTGGCTTACGTCCTATTAGCTGAAAAGAGACAACTCACATGAGCAACACAAATAGAGTTTGGTTCTGCATGTAATTAATCTATCAAATAAAAACATCTCAAACAAAGATGCGTGGATACTATTTTAAAATTGTGCACAATATTGTTACTTTCAACCAGAAATTAAAAACAACAAAGTATTTAATTCTTTTCAAACAATATTGTCTTCAAATCTAATAAATGTTCAGCTTTTTATTAAAATGTTCTTCCAGCAACCATATTAATGGAAGACCTTGGGTAACTCCTTCTGATCCCCAAGGCAGTTTGTTTATAGGCAGAATATCCCTGCTTCAGGTGCAGGTTTCCTTCTACACTTGCACACAAAGGATAACACAGATACCAGATTCATCAAGGTTTTTAACTTTAAGCATATAATTAGAACCATTGGCTTCAGTGGGATTCCACATGTGCTTAAAATTAGATATGTGCTTAAGTACCTTCTTGAATCTGGACTCGCATCTGGAACAAGGACTTCAGGACTGAGTCTAGAAAGGCAATAAGAAGGATATATTTTAGTTATCCTTACTTCCAAGGAGGTATCAGTGAGAATGTTAATTTAAGTTCAGATACATATACTTGCTTCACCGTGTTTTATGGATTAAAGCTGGGATGTTTAAAACAGTATAAAGAAGATAGGTAACCAAATCCAATTGAAATTCAGTGGGAGGTGGGTACCTAATCCCCTTAGGCTTCTTTGAAACTCCCAGCCCAAAAGTAAATTTAATGGAAAAAGAACTTCTCTTAGTAATAATGAGCTATGAAAAAGTACTTTGAATAAACCATTACATTTACATGCAAAAAAATCATATTGGAGGTGTCTGAAAGCACTGAATATGTCCTTTTAAACTGTGGGTATCTGATAAAGGAATTAGTATAAAAACATAAGGCTTCATTGGCCATTTTCCTTTACTTATTTTTGCAGTTTATTTATTTTTATTTTTAAAAATGTAAGGAGGTACCCAACCCAACCCCTGGGCAACTTTGCATAATTTAATTACACAAGAAATATACAAGGAACTGCTGTCCTCAGCATAAAATAAACGTATAGGAGCAGATAAAGTATCATCTTCCCACTGCCAAACAGTAAAACTCATTAAATGGCTGGGAGAAAAAAATGGCCTTTGCAGTGTGTCCCAGTGGTATTGGTGGTTCAGAAAGGAATGGAGAATCTGCAGCTAAGGATGCCCTGTCAGCAGCACCCTTCCATTTATGAGCCAGAAGGTTGAGTGCTTCTACTGGTCTCAAAGCTGTATGAAGGGACAGAGTTGGTCTCTAAGTTTATCAGGTCCCAAACCTTTTAAGGATTTGTATTTAAAATCAGTGTCTTGAACTCCACCCAGAAACTTATTGACGGCCCATGCAAATCTCAGGGAAGTGGTGTATCTGTGGCTGTATCATGACACTCCTCTTAAAAATCAGGCAGCAATACTATGTATTAATTTCAGCTTCTAAACAGTGTCAATGTATAGCTCCATGTGGAGAGCATAACAGTGAAAAAGCCATGGATAACTATGGCAAGGTCTGCAAGGGAAAGAAAAAGTGGCACACTTCTCAACAGGTGCCGAAGAAAAACGTAGATCTTATATGACTGTAGAATGAGGAAATCCAGTAGGGTAATTCTCTTTTTTTCTTTTATACCAGCCAATTTTAATTAATCTTCTTTTGTGGTAACAGCTTTCTTCTTCTGATAGGTACTTCTGATCCAGCCCAGTCAGGCAGTATGTAGGCTGTAAAAAAAAGATCAATGAACAATGAAGGGTTAGATTATATTGACTTAATTTTGGTTAGTTTACATTCGGTTATCCACCGCCAAAGGTGTTATAGCTTTTGTCTTGATTAGCTTACATCAACTGAACACTGGCTTATATTAGTACATTAGTACCTTTCATTCTAGAAGACACTTTCTTCTCTCATTTTGTGTGTTAGCTTTGCTGTCTGAACTTTTATGTGTATCCATTGGTGTCTGTTATAACATTTATCTTCATGAGTGGAAAGAAAAAAGGATAGTTTGATTTAAAAATCAGAGGAACACATACAAGGTCAACTCCTCCTCACTTTTCTCATATAAATTGTCCCATAGAAGCCAATAAGGCTGCTTCTATGAGTAACAGAACCAAAATTTCAATTAAACTGTGTGTTTAAACAGTTTGCGTAACATGTCAAAATAATATTAAAGCAGAATCAGAGCTAGTTTTCAAGATCTGAAATACTAAATTAGTGTCACAAATGATCTTATTTAGAATTTTTTCTTTTATATGGTGTTATAATACAAAATAAAATAAAATTGAAATGAAAAGTAATTTCAAAATAAAAAAAAGCAATATGTTTCATTTTGTAAATATTGAAATGGGATGTTTTGGCATTAGTAGACCTTTTTCTCCAGTTTTTCTCCAAAACATAATTTTGGCAAAATCAACCCAATTTTGCAAAGCACTTGGATTTAGGTGGGAGTGCATTTTCCAACAGAAAATGGTTCCATCAAAGTTTTTCTAATCATCTGTACTTGAAAGGACAGAAGCTAACTGGTCTTGGGGATAAGCCTCCTGCCCTACCAGGCCGCCAGTGCTTTTGAGGCTCCTTTGTGACAACACCAACATTATTGCCAGGGCTCTGTTGTCTGGGTGAGTTTGCTCTGCCTTGGAAAATTTAAAAGATCTGGTTCCTGAGCTTTTTTGAATGCAGATGGCAAGGGAGTTGGTTGTGTGTGTGATTGAAATTCCTTTCTTATCATTGCCCATTACTGCATTGCAAATTTCACCCTTGGGTATTGTCCCTAAGAAATTCTTGGGTCAAATTATTTCAGCATTTCCAGTTCTGGTCAGAATCAGGGTGGGGGAAAAAGAATGCAAAAATGAACTCATTCTGTCCTCAAAATAGGCTTGTTTCTGGCTTGTTTAGAGTTTTGGAAGGCGGTCCTCAAGAGATCTTATTTCATATGGATCAGCTTCCTACACATGAATGGGAAACCATGAATGATGACTTCAGATTGTTTGTTCATCAAGTTTTACATGTCTTATCTACATACCAATTAAGCTTTTTTTCCCCTTCCAAAAACTGATAGATGCAGGAAAAACTTGACATCCATTTTTGTAACCATCAGGATATGAACACTGTTAATCTATGTAGTCATGATGATTTAGTTGGGGATTAGTCCTGCCTTGAGCAGGGGGTTGGACTAGATGATCTCCTGAGGTCCCTTCCAACCCTGATATTCTATGATTCTATGGGACTTTATTGCCATTGTCCTTGATCTTTTTCTAATCTTGCCTCTTACTGTTTTTACATTCATTTGTTGTTTCATGTTACAAATTAAGATTCATACTCTTTGGGGCAGGAACTGTGTTTTCATATATGTTTCCACAGTGCCAAGGTCTATCAAAATACAAAACATAAAGAAGAATATTTTACATTATTTTAAATTAAATCAATGGAGATCAAATATTAGCTCTCTGTTCATAGCTTGTTTTAGTTAAATTTTTTTCTCTGTGATTATTTTACAGTTAATTCCATCTCAGAAAAGACAAGGCAAATTTGGAAAAAAAAAAAAAAAAGGTGCAGCAGTTTTAATGTTATTCAAGGTTACAGCTCTCAAGCCTTGGGCCCACTTTAACTCATGTGCACTTATTAGGGTAAAAACTGAAACATAAATGGATAGGGAAATTAATACTTTGTTCTTATTTACACCTCAGTAAATCTGGAATAACTCAAGTGACTTTCGTGGTGTTACTCTGGATTTACAACAATGAACCAAGAGACCCTTATTATGCATTACTAGAAGACATTAGTCAACTTTTAGCTTAGTAGAATAGTTTACTAATGAGAGCAATGGACACTCAGCTGGGCATGTTGGATACCTATTAGATGGAGAACTTAGAACTTTTTTTGTTAAAAAAAACTAAGAAATGCAAAAGTACTATATTAATAAAACTTTAGGGGTTCATGACATGTGTGGTGATATGTGAAAATTAAAGTTGTGCTGACGCTTAGTGCGTCTGTGTAAACAATGAAGAAATCTGATTTTAAAATTAAAACTAAAGCAACCAAAAGTAAAACAAAACCAATCCCCAAAAAAGATTTATAACCCCTGAATACAAATAAAAATTGGTATTAAACTTGAGAAAACCCAACTTTTTTTTCTTTCTTTCACTTGCTGAGAGTCATCTTACTTGAGCTGTTTCTGCATCACTGGCTTATGAGGGATCAATCACTCAATTTTTTAATGGTCATTATTATCTAGTTTTCAAATAAACAGCCTGTCACTGTCCAATGAGCATCCACTGCAATCAAAATATTGGAGCCAGTTGGTATGGTATACAATAACCTCTGATGAGGTTTAACAAGGACAAGTGCAGAGTCCTGCACTGAGGACGGAAGAATCCCATGTACTATACAGACTAGGGACCAAGTGGCTAGGCAGCAGTTCTGCAGAAAAGGACCTGGGGGTTAAAAGCTGGATATGAGTCAACAGTGTGCCCTTGTTGACAAGAAGGCTAACGGCATTTTGGACTGTTTAAGTAGGAGCATTGCCAGCAGATGTGATCATTCCCCTCTATTAGGCATTCCTGAGGCCTCATTTGGAGTACTGTGTCCAGTTTTGGGCCCCACACTACAAAAAGGATGTGGAAAAACTGGAAAGAGTCCAGCGGAGGGCAACAAAAATGATTAGGAAGCTGGAGCACATGAGGTATGAGGAGAGGCTGAGGGAACTGGGATTATTTAGTCTGTAGAAGAGAAGAACGAGGGGGGATTTGATAGCTACATTCTACTACCTGAAAGCGGGTTCCAAAGAGAATGGATCTAGACTGTTCTCAGTGGTACCAGATGACATAACAAGGAGTAATGGTCTGAAGTTGCAGTGAGGGAGCTTTAGACTGGATATCAGGAAAAACTTTTTCACTAAGAGGTTGGTGAAGCACTGTAATGGGTTACCTAGGGAGGTGGTGGAATCTCCTTCCTTACAGGTTTTTAAGGTCAGGCTTGACAAAGCCCTGGCTGGGATGATTTAGTTGGGGACTGGTCCTGCTTTGAGCAGGGGGTTGGACTAGATGACCTCCTGAGGTCCCTTCCAACCATGATATTCTATGATTATATGAATATTGCTTACAATATGTGTTCATCATGGATAAAGAAATATGGTGAGACATACGTAGGAGTGAAACTGATGATGCATAGCAACTCATTTTGGTTATTTTCTTTTCTTCTTAGAGAAATTATACACGTTGAGGTAAAATTACTAAATGTATCATAAGATTTGAAAAAAAAATAGAAATAACATATTTTTAATCCAAAAGCTCTATTTTAAAGATCAGATTTAACAAGTAGATATATAGGGGGAAATATAAAATAAATAATTAACCTCTCAAAAATCAGATGGCCTGAATATGATCATTTTAAATCATGTGGTCATATATTATTTCTTAAATAATTCAGTAAAACAAAATACACATTACTGTTGTGTCGAAGGATGCATCATTTATATTTCTTATTCTAAATGGCATTTGATGCGTCTCTTCTCAAATGAACTTGAAACAACAATGGACTAAAAACAATTTTGGAAGGCTATTTCTGTCTTTAAGCATAATTCTACAACAAAAAAACGTAGGTATATTAGTAATTTTGCAGCTGAGAAGTCCCATTTCTTGCTAATTCACTTTTGTGCATGTGTACACAGGTTCAGGTCCTTAAAGAGGGCTCCATGGAGAATTAATCAGAACTCTTCTATATAACAGTATTTATTATTCATGGTCACACTAAAGCAGTATAATAGCTAATAAAATGATCTTAGCAAAAGAAACACTGCAGCAAGCAGTTTGTTGGGCTGTCATCATGGCTAAGGACTTCAAATTAATTCTACCTGACAGTCCAGGAAACACTATACTTGCTTTCATCCCAGTTCTTCATTGCCTCTGTAGGTATGTATGTGATTTCACAGATATAGAGCATTTTTAAAAATCTCTTAGAATAAATCATATAAACATGAAAAGTAAGACTTTTGGAAAAGAGAGTTGCAATCCAACCACAATAAACACACAAATAATAATAATTTGTAAAAAGTAAGCCATGCACATATGTTGATAAGTGCCACGTCTACCCAAATTGTAAAATTGTAAATTATACTGGCTGCTACTTCACTCTGTAGCTGCTCTGCTTGTGCAGTAATTGAATGTAACAAGCAAGTGAAACAAAAGCAAAACAGAACAAAACAAAAAAGAAAAGACAGACAGACAGAAAAGAAAAGAAAAGAACTTTAAACAACTTGTTTTCCCTGGCTGCTTTTTGTGATAAGGGAATAGTCTCGTGAACACTGTCAGCATTATGCCATATGTTCCAGGAAACCAGGGACCCTTGAAGAAGAAGAGGCTTTTGAATTATTGATCAATGATTAGCAAATGCAATCGAAATTGTAGACTTGATGTTGTGCAGGGATTCATAATTTATGAATGGACAAAATAGGAGGTAGCAGAGGTAGTGGTAGGTGATTTCATCCCCCATATTGATTACTTAAAACAACAGGAGGTAAGTGTAGTGTGACAGACAGAACAAAAACTGACAGCTCACTGCCTGTCCATCACTACATACTGAGAGCTAAGGGAATAAAGCTTACTGTTGAAGCAAATGCATTTCTATTGTGTGTCTTTGATCATTATGCTGTTCTACTAGACCAAAGGACATATTTGTTTATAATTTATGTATTCTCTTACTATGAAAGATTGATGGCATCCTATTAAATACTATAGTATCTAAATATCTAGATAGTTTGTACCGGTAACAGCTTGAGAAGCAACGTTGTGAAAGCATTTTGTGTAGTCTTTCAGTAGAGGTAAAACAGTGGGAACCTGAAAAGCACCTTAGTGGAAGACTAGATATGCATAGCCTTGGTCTTAAAATAGGCTACTGTTCTTCTTTTTCATTCAGTGCAGTAGGTTATTTGGGGTGAGAGGAAATTTTCTCCCCCAAAGAGAAGAATATAAGGGTCAGCTGCCATCAGAATTCCATCGCTTCCCCAGCTTATTATTAGACTATGCAGAGGACCCTTTTCGTGTCTGGGGAGAAAAATCCATGTGTAGGGAATACAAGGAGAACTTGGGAGCAAGACTGGGGAAATAAGTAGTACTTACCATATACACCCAAATTTAATGTAATCCAAACCTGCATTGACTTTTATTTAGTGCCCTCTGTTCTGGAAATTTAGCCTTAGAGGTGGTGCATACCACTGTGCTCACCTAGTCTGATCTCCGGTATAACACAGACCATTCTTGTTTGAAAGAGAACATATCTTTTAGAGAAACATCCAGTCTTGATTTAAAACACTGACATGGTTCTGAGTCCATCTGCTGGCAGGGGAAGCCCTCATAGTATGGCTTCATTGGAGCTATTCTGCCACAAAATCTTGGATGGGGACAGGAGAAGGGCAGAAAGCCTCAGTGTGGGTGGTTCTTTCTTGGATCCCTGTGAAGATATGGGTACTACTTTAAAATGATAGCAAGAAGACAGACATGAATTGAAAATATGAATAAAACTTAGCTACCTTTGCTAACGGAGAGAAGAAGAATTATGATTGTCTTCTATGTTGAGATAACTGGCTCTGTGGCTATGGGGAAAGCAGTGGATGTGATATATCTTGACTTTAGCAAAGTTTTTGATATGGTCTCCCACAATATTCTTGCCAGCAAGTTAAAAGAGTATGGATTGGATGAATGGACTATATGGTGGATAGAAAGCTTCCTAGATTGTCAGGCTCAATGGGTAGTGTGATCGACGGTTTGATGTCTAGTTGGCAGCCACTATCAAGTGGATTGGCCTAGGGGTCGATCCTGGGACTGGTGTGGCAAACCCAGGACAAATGGCTACAAAGGGAGTGGTAGTAATTAGTCCCAGGGGGTTAAAAGGCCTCTCCCAATCCCCTGAGGAGAGATAACCAGGTGGAAATAAGGTTCAGCTGCAAAAGGAGTTACCAGGGAACTAATTAGGTTCAGCTGGCTCCAAGTGCTGGAGACCTTTTTAAACCCTCCCTGGCATGGAAGCAGGTGAGAGAGTGAGAGAAGCAAGGCTCTGAACCCTCCCAGAAAGGAAGGCTGTGCTCTGTCCCCAGAAGGGGAGAAAATAAGCACAAGGGACTGACTGAGGGAAGGATTAGCCATTCCCTGTGCTACCTAGAAGGGTTTGCTTTGCCTAAGCCTGTGTCTCCAGGGCTAAAAAGGACTGAGCCTGATGAGAAGAAGAAGGTACTTTGCCACACCGGTTTTTTTCAACATTTTTATTAATGATCTGGATGGTGGGATTCATTGCACCCACAGCAAGTTCAGGGATGACACTAATCTGAAGGGAGAGGTAGATACACTGGAGGGTAGGGATAGAGTCTAGACTGACCTAGACAAATTGGAGGACTGGGCCAAAAGAAATCTGATGAGGTTCAACAAGGACAAGTGCAGAGTCCCGCATTTATGAAAGAAGAATTCCATGCACCGCTACAGGCTGGGGACCAACTATCTAAGCATCAGTTCTGCAGAAAAGGACCTGGGGATTACAGTGGACGAGAAGCTGAATATGAGTCAGCAAGAAGGACAATGGCATTGCCAAGAAAGCCAATGGCATATTGGGCTGTATTAGTAGAAGCATTGCCAGCAGATCGAGGGAAGTGATTATTCCCCTCTATTCTTTACTGGTGAGGCCACACCTGGAGTATTGCATCCAGTTTTGGTCCCCCCACCTCACTAGAGAAGGCATGTGGACAAATTGGACAGAGTCCAGTGGAGGGCAATGAAAATGTTTAGAAGCTGGGGCACATGAGTTCTGAGGAGAGACTGAGCGAACTGGGGTTATTTAGTTTGGAGAAGAGAAGAGTTGGGGGGATTTGAAAGCAGCCTTCAACTACCTGAACGGGGGTTCCAAGGAGGATAGAACTTGGTTGTTCTCAGTGGTGGCATAAGACAGAAGGAATAATGGTCTCAAGTTGCAGTGGGGGAATCTAGGTTGGATATTAGGAAACATTATCTCACTAGGAGGGTGATGAAACACTGGAATGGGTTACCTAGGGAGGTGGTGGAATCTCCATCCTTAGAGGTTTTTAAGGCCCAGCTTGACAAAGCCCTGGCTGGGATGATTTATTTGGTGTTGATCCTGTTTGAGCAGGGTTTTGGACTAGCTGGCCTCCTGAGGTCCCTTCCAACCCTAGTCGTCTATGATTCTATGATAATTTTTGAAAAAAAAGAGAAGTACTTAATTCCAAGGAGAAATTTAATACCCATACAGTTATGCTTTTTTTCCCCTTATTTTTTAATGCTGAGATTTTCAAAGAAGTGTGAGGAAGTCAGGTACCACAAATCATGCTGGAGGTAGAGGATGTGGGGATCAAGTGCCCCCCATCCCCTCCAATTTCTGCTTGGCCTGACCAGGGGGCAAGGGAGGAAGAGGGGCTCTGTCCTTCTCCCACTGTGCCAGCACTCTGCCTCAAGAAGGGGCAATCTAGGTTGCTGTTCTGTGCAGCAGGCTGCCTGGGAGAGATCCTGGTTGGAATGGTGGCCTGCCCCACGGAGATCCAGCTTTTGAGTGAGCTGAAGCCCACCTTTCTCCCCCAAGCAGATTTCTGCCTCACTTGGCCCCTGTCCCTGGCAGCCAGGCCCAGGCAGGAAGCGGAAGGGGTGCGACCTGTGGCTTCTTACACCTGCCACTCTGGGTTGCTGCTCTGTGCTGCATGGTGGCCTGCTCTGCCTCCTGTGCTTCCCACCTGGGCCAGGCTGCCAGGGACAGGGGCTAAGCAAGCCAGAAATATGTCATAGGGAAAGGGCTGCTCTGGCTCACTTGGCCCTGCCCCTGCAGCTGGGCCTGGGCAGAGAACAGAGGGGGCGGGAAGGGCTGCGACCTCCCCAGCCAGGCTCTCTCTCAGGCAGCCACCATGCTGCCCAGAGGCAGAGACCATGAGTGAACATCTTCAGCTATGTAAGAAGTGCCCCCCTCCCACTACCCACTCCCCACATGGGCCCGGAGCGGCCAAATGTGTGAAGTCAGAGAAGCAGCAGGAGAAGGACAGAGCCCTTTCCCCTGCAGGTAATTCTGCTGGGGTGGGGAGAGCATGCAGGGAGGTCACTAATCAGAGGATACATGTGGGGCAGTCACATGTCCTCCCATTCACATTGTGCCCCCCCAGTATCAGAAGGCATGAGTCATTTATGCCAAACTGATCTAATTTCAATGGGATAGGGCACATAACTCCCTTAGGCTCCTTTGAAAATCCCAGCCAAAGAATGCAGAGATCCAAAGAAAGCGTAGAAACCCTTCAATCCAATGTGGAAGTCCTTAAATGAACAGCACTGCACTGTGACCTTGGTATTAGTAAGAAAGAACATGTAAAGAGATCACATAATCACTTTCAGGAAGAATACAGTTAATGTCGGCCTTATCTCTGAACCAGGCAGTGAAACTAGCAGAACAGCTTTAACTAGTGAAAGTGCACGCTAGCTATCAAATGGATGTTGGAAACATGATGCAACAAATTGCAAAGCAAAAAAATTCTATGGAGAAAAGAGAAGTTAAAAAAAAGTCTGTGAAAAAAGTTTCCATGAAATAAATATGTTAGATGTGACAAAGAAGAAGAAAAGTTAGAAGAAACTGGCCCAACAGAAGCATGAGCAAGAATTTTAAGAAAACAGGATATTCGGAGTACGTCAGTCAAAGCACAGGAAACTGGGCAATGGTCCAAGAAAGGCTGAATTATGTCTGTTGCCTAGGATGTGTGTCGAAAGACAGTATTAATCAATAGGCATAGATTGTCAGTCTCAAGGTTTGCAGTAATATTGTTACATTTAAAATTGATTTGGGGGCAAAGGTGACTTGTAAAAAGATTTCTAAAGGTGCAAGCCCTAGCTGTAAGTTGGAGCAGCCTTGCACAGTGCTCAGTAGACCATGGAAACAGATAATTTACTTGATTAATTAAATTCAAAGACGAGTAAGTGTTTGACATCTTTGTCATTAATGAGGAGGGATACAGCAAGTAACCTCCTAGTCCAAACAAAACAGAGATAGTGTCACTGAAAATGGCCATCTTAAAAGACAAACACTGTGAATCTGATTAAAATAGGGTGCAATGGCCTTTGCTTTCAGCACAGACTTAGGGATGTGAGGTAATCCCACTACTTTCCATAGTGAAGAAAGAGCTACATAGGATAAAGAGAAATGATGAAGCACAGTAGTGAATCAATAAAGTATTGTTTCCCTATAGAGTCTTTATGGGGAGAAAGGAACATGTTTCGCCCTATATATATTGTGATGGGGCAAGGCCAGATGGCTACAGTAAAGTACTGAGAAACAGGTATGTTAGCCCCAGGCTAAACAAATCCCTAGGACCATGGTAACCAAATGGCAGTTGCTCCAGGTTAATCAAGGCACCTGGAGC
>NC_133770.1:127714086-127781169 GCF_003597395.2 Chelonoidis abingdonii
TGACTCATATCCAGCTATTCATCCACTGTAACCCCTTGGTCCTTTTCTGCAGAACTGCTGCCTAGCCATTCGGTCCCTAGTCTGTAACTGTGCATGGGATTCTTCTGTCCTAAGTGTAGGACTCTGCACTTGTCCTTGTTGAACCTCATCAGATTTCTTTTAGCCCAATCCTCTAATTTGTCTAGGTCCCTCTGTATCCTGTCCCTACCCTCCAGCAAATCTACCACTCTTCCCAGTTTAGTGTCATCTGCAAACTTGCTGAGAGTGCAGTCCATACCATCCTCCAGATCATTAATGATAAAGAGGGGATGAAGGCTGAACAAAAAAAGTAAAAGATCTTGTTGAAATGACACCACCTATATATATCAGATTTGACTTGGTCCATTGCATTGCATGATGCAATTCTGGAGCAGATGAAAATATACAAGTATTCACATTTCAAATGTAAAGGTGCTTTTTCACTTGGTTTTCACATGACCATGTTTTCACTGAAAACGGAACCTTCATATGAGCTGAAAAATTATTATTATTTATTATTAAACTCATCCTTTTCTGTATTCATAATGAAAATTAAAAAAAACATCAAATAGTGACTTACTCAAGTGATAACGTGATCTGCATAACCCATTGATAGCTTCATGTCTCATGACTGATGCACTTATCCCAAACTCATGCTGGTTTAAATCTTATTCCAAAATATATCAACATGTCTTCTCTCTTGCTCACTTTACCTTTTAGAAAAATTTCCAAACCTGATATAAAAATTGTCAGTAATGGAGACTCCACCACAATTCTTAGCAAACTGTTCCAGTGGTTAATTACACTCACCGTTCAAAATATGTCTTATTTTGTCTGACTTTGTCTTGTTTCAACTTGCAGCCATTGGATTGTGTTATATCTTTCTCTGCTACATCAAAAAGCCCATCATTAAATATTTGTTCCTCATGTAGATACTTAAAGACTGTGATCAAATCACTTCTTTACATTCCCTTTGTAAAGCTAAATAGATTTAGCTCTTTCAATCTATCACTGTAAAGCATGTTTTCTAATCCTTTAATCATTCTCATGGCTCTTCTCTGAATCCTCTCCAAGATATCAGCATCTTTCTTGAATTGAGGATACCAGAATGGGATACAGCTTTGCAGCAACAATTTCACCAATGCCAACTACAGAGCTAAAATAACCTCTCTACTCCTACTCAAGACTCCCCACATTAGCTCTTGGGCTACGATGTCACACAGGGAGCTCATGTTCAGCTGATTATCCGCCATGACTCCCAAATCTTTTTCAGAGTCACTACTTTGGAGGGTAGTGTCTCCCATCTTTCAAAAATGGCCTGCGGTCTTTGTTCTAATATGTATTCATTTACATTTAGCAGTGTTAAAATGCAGACTGTTTGCTTGCACCCAGTTTACCAAGTGATCCAGATCATTGTGTACTAGTGACCTGCCCTCTTCATTATTTACCACTCCCACAATTTTTGTGGCATTTGAAAACTTTATCACTTGATGATTTTAAGTTTTCTTCCAGATCATTGACAGAAGTCTTAAATAGCAAAGGGCCCTGCTGGATCTCACTGGAAACATACCACTCAATAATAATTCTCTGTTTACAGTTACATTTTGTGGCCTATCAATTACCCAGTTTTTAATCTATGTAATGTGTTCCATATTAATTCTATATTGTTTGTTTTTTAATCAAAATATTGTGTGATAGTAAGTCAAATACCTTACAGAAGTCTATTACATCAACACTATATAGTGCCCCATTAGTTCAGGTTGCTCCAGCATTTCTATTTTATAACAAAGATAATGAAGTTCTCTACAATTGTGTATTTTGGGTTAGAGAACTAATTCAAAATGTCTCATGTAGTCTGGGAAGTGCTTGAATTTTCTAAGACATTTTCCTGGGGGGAGGAGGAGGGAATAAATCCAAAACTAATCTGAGCTTAGTTGTAACTATTTCAGAAAGCTGTTTGCAACCAAAATTTTTGCATTGTCTCATTGTTCCTACAGACCTCATTAAAAATCTAATAAATAGGCTTGTTGAAATAATTTTCTGAAATCATTTCTCTCAAAAATGCAGTTTGGTTGAAATCTAAAGGTTTCATGGTAATATGTTGATTTTGACAAGTTTTTCAACAGGAAAAAGTTTATCATTTTGACTTTCATTTTTATTCGATGTCAAAATATTTCATTTTTGTAATTTCAAAGCATTTACTCTCAATAAGGTGAGTCATTTCATTTTAATAAGGTAAAATATTTTGTTTTGACTTTAACTTTTTGACTTATTTTGTTTGGACTTTTATATTATTGTAAGCCATGCCTGCTCAGTGTGGCAGTCTCTCCCCCTCTAGTTGTGGGTAGGCCAGCTAGAGACTGGTGAGCCTGGTGAGCCTGCTACAACCTCAGCTGATAGGCAGTAGAGGCTCATGAACTAAGATCTAGAGGTCCCAAATTTGGTCCCCACTGCTGAAAATCCACTGTAACACTCTCTACCTCACAGTAGTACTCTGGAGCCCCCCAGTTCACCATGGTGATATGATTATAATATGTTTTTTACAAAGTATACCTTGTGAGGTATCATTTTTAAAGTCTTGATCTACTAAACATTAATATCCAGTTGAATTTTATATGCTATCATTTATGAAGTTATGAAGCATTGCTATATGTGTTACTAAAATATGTTGTGAGGTTGGAAGACACCCACAGCCAACCTTTCAATTGCAATGAAGGACCAGTCAGATGTGTAACGGCTGATTAAAGGGAATCCACTCTCACAATGGCCATCCCAGAGACGTCTCAGAAAGAGCATGTATGCATTGGAGACTGCTTGACCAATGGGAACTGCCTGATCCCCAAATCACAGCAAAGATCTTTCCAGCAAGCTGTAAGAAAATTAAAGGAGGGGAAGTAATATCATCACTTGGCCCCTCTTCCTCCACCCCCAACTCAACTCCTGGAGAAACATCTGGAGGACAAAGATTTTGAACTGAGGAAGGGTGATCCCAGGCTGGAAAGTAGTTCCAGTCTGTGTATTGAGGATCTGTAACCTGCTTGTACCATCTCTCCGGGTGAGACACTGCTTGATTCAAATCCTGTTTAATTTGTAGAAGTTAGACTGCAAATTTGTTTTTATTTCTTTAGTAACCAACTTTGATGGCTATGCTTGTTATTTATAACCACTTAAAATCTTTCTGTAGTTAATACATCTGTTTTATATTTTACCTAAAACTGTGTTTTGGTTGAAGTGCTTGGCTCAGTTTACAAAGGTTAGTAGTAGGAGTGGTGAACTGAATAATGAACTCACAGTGGTTAGGCTTCTGACCACTGCAAGTCGGTGGAGTTCTGGGGTGCAAAGCTGGGGAGCTGGGAGGAATTGAGCATCTTTATTGCTGGTCCATGAGTGGCTGGGAGAGCATTCATGTAACTCAGTTGGGTGTGTCCCTGCCTGTGGATGGCTGTGTAAGTACAGTACCTGCCAGAGGTTTGTAACTTAACATCAGCATCCCAGTGTGAGGGCCAGCCCAGGTTGATGGGACAGGGGGCTCAGCAATCCCACAGTCCAGGTTGCAACCCAGGGACCCCATCACACCCACGCAGGGGTGTTGGAATTACAAGTGATGGCCTGTACATGGAATTCAACTGGGAAGTCAGTGAAGAATGTAAGGTGATTTAATGGGTCTCTATAGTCTAAGGGTAGTTAATCATCAGCAGAAGCCCTTACCTGGTGCCTCTCTGCTTTGGCCACAGTGAGTTTCAATGGCCTGGGTTCTTAGCTATTAACTGGTGGTGCCTCCACCTGACTGTTCAAGGGAAACATGCATCTGACGAAGTGGGTATTCACCCATGAAAGCTCATGCTCCAAAACATCTGTTAGTCTATAAGGTGCCACAGGATTCTTTGCTGCTTTTACAGATCCAGGCTAACACGGCTACCCCTCTGATACAGGAACCCTACTGTACCTCCCTATGTGGTTTTGACTATCCCTGACTTGGTACTTATCTTTATAATTAGCCTGTTGCTTCATACATGTACTTTTCTGACACCTCCCTAAAGGATGAACCAACAATCAAGGTACACTTTAATCACAAGGGGAAATATAGAGGAAAGAGGAAGATAGATTTTGAATGGCACATCAGTAACACCCTACAACCTGCAAGTAACACAGCTCTCAGCATAGATTTCATGGAATTCATGACTCCAGTTTATTCCACTCTAGTGGCCTCTGTAATGTGGAGGAACCCACGTGCTTGATAACTAATTGCAGGAGTGAAGTTGCTTGAGTATGAAGAGGGTGCCAATTTCCCCAGAGTGCTAACCTCAGGAAGATCACTTACACTCCCTCAACTAGGAAGAGGCAGTCAGGGAATTGCCTACAATCCCTGTAATGGGAGAGCCACCTGTAATGTTGATGCCCTTGGGTGGGTCATTGGCAATGGAGATCAACCTGGACATTAATCTTAATCTTCAATAACTAGGACATAGGTTAGGGGTTTGTTATAGAAGTGGATGGGTAGGGTTCTGTGTCCTGCTTTGTGTAGGAGGTCAGACTAGATGATCATATTGGTCCCTTCTGACCTATGAGTCTATGAGTCTAAGAGCCTATACTGTCCAAGAGGAAAGACACATCTCTGTCAGCCGAGGCTGTAGCAGGCTCATCAATTTCTAGCTGGCCTAGCCATCACTAGAGTGGAACACAGTGTCACTTTGAGCAGGCATGGCTTCTGTTATATTTATATATAATAGTTTAATATATGGGTAATATTTTAAATTGTAATCTTTTGACATTATCAAAACATAATATATAGTTCTGAATCCAGAATTTTCATATCGTGAAATTTCAAAATTTCAGCTTTTCATTCCAATTTGGAATGAGGACAAATTTTGAAGTATCAGAATTCCCTGTAGAATGGAAATTCCAGTTTCTGACTAGCTGTAGAAATAAAGAAGTTACAAGAAAAAATTAATATGTGAAAGTCTTTAATATGTGTAGTTTGCACAAATATACAAATGATGCTGTATCTTTTGTATGACTAGTTATCAAGGTTTAAAAAGTTACAGAAAAAAGAGAAAGGAAAAAGAGAGAGATTCTTCATCCAAATTACCAGCAACAACATATAAGAATTAATCTTATAGTTCAATTTATAGAGGTCTGAGCTGCAGATGTGAATGTCCGTTGATTGGGCTCTACTGCTGACCCATGTGGGTGCACTCTATGACTGCATATACAATTTTTTTTCCAATTTCCTTTTTTTTAAAAAAAGAAACTGATTTATTTAATTCACAAAGTGAGACACCACCCTTTCAATACCCTTTGTTAGTTTAAAAACCATCATGGAGTGAAAGTAGAGCATATTTTTAGAAAAAAAATCTAATCTAGATTTTAACATTTCCAGTGATTGAGAATCCATCACATCTATTGGTAAAATGTCCCGATGGTTAATTACCATCACTAGTTTTTTTTAAAAAAATCCACATTATCTCTAGTCTGAATGTGTTTAGTTTAATTTCCAGTCATTATTTGGATCTTGTTATACCCTCTATGGAGAACAGGGAAATATCTGAATAAATTTTTATAAACATAATATGCCCTCAGTGTATCTGTGTGATATTACTTTGCCTGGATACATCATAAGATAAAAAAGGAGTTGTTAAAGAAACCAGGCAGAAAAGGTAAAACAATGGTCTAGATAATGCACATCCCCTCAAACACAATAAAGAGATTTGTAACTGTGAAGAGGACTCCATAGCCCCAACCCTGGTGACAGGGCTGTTTGCCAAGACTGAGAAACTGGCGACCAAAAGACACTCATCTGTTAAAGGATCTGCTCTAGAGACAGGGGAGGGGAAGTTGTCAGGAGCTGCAGACTGAAGCAGAGATACTGGTTGAGAGTCAGGGGTCTGCAGTGGGCAAGCAGTAACTTGATCCCCTAGAGAAGAGGGGACACCAAGGCTCAGTCATGTCTTCCAGGTGCTTGAGGGCAGTGCCAAGTAAAGGTAAGTCAATGTGTGTACAGGTCCCTTTGTTGTTTTAAACCATTTTTTTGAGGGCTGTGTACCTTTTGGCAAAATAAATCACACTTAGTTTTGAAGAAGCTGCTTCTGTGTCACTGCAAAGTGTTATTGTCCATGGGCTCCTGAAGGAAAGCTCTTCCAGGAGCCAAGCTTGCTGTGCATGCTAGATATCACAGTTGATAACCAGGGGGTTAGAGCCCAGAGACACAGTTAGAGAGTGTTTGGATTGCAGGTTCTCAGACCAAAGATAACTAGATGTGTGGGCCTGCCACTTGAGAGGTATGCATTTGAGGGACCAGGAAAGGGTTTCAGAAGGGGCAGTCTGGCCAGGGATCTTGAAACACTCTATTACCTATAGACTTATTAATTCATCCCTAAACTCTCTTTGAAAGCCAAATAGATCAAGTTCCTTGAATCTCTTACAATAAAATATGTTTTCTAATCCTTCAGTCATCCATGTGGCTCTTCTCTAGCCCTATTCAATTTTTCAACATCCTTTTGGAATTGTGGACACCAGAACTAGTCACAGTATCTCAATAGTGGTCACACCAAATACAGAGGTAATATAACCTGCCTAAACACCTCAAATACATGAAGACATTGTCTATCTTTTTCCTAAATGTAGAACAAAAATATGTATTGACCAATTCTGCCTTTTCTACGTTATGATTGTTAGGGTTCCTTTTCTTCCTGATATACTTAAACTCCTTCTTTATTGTACTTATCTATTCTGGCCATGGATGTTTCCTTTTGCTTTGTTTACCAATTTTCTGCAATTTATAGCTTCTAATTTATGTTCATTGTTATCAACTTCCATCTCTCCCTTTGTTATATATTATTATTTACTTTGAACTTCTGCTTTTGCTTCCCCTCTAAGTCAAGCTGTTTTTTAACTAGTGAAGTCTTCTCTCTTGATTGTAGGATTGTGGCTTTTTGGGCATCTGCTAAAATATGCTTAGCCTGTTCCCCATTATAGAATCATAGGGTTCAAAGGGTCATCTAGTCTAACGCCCCTGCCAAGACGCAGGATTTGTTGTGTCTAAACCATCCAAGACAGATGGCTATCCAGACTCCTTTTGAAAACCTTTTGAAAACCTCCAGTGAAGAATCTTCCACAACCTCTCTAGGCAGCCTGTTCCAGTTCTTAGGAAGTTTTTCCAGAGATTTAATCTAAGCCTGCTATGCTGTAGTTTGAACCCATTGCCTCTTTCCCTGTTCTCTGTGGCACAAGAAAAAAACTTTTCTCCATCTTTTTTATGGCAGCCTTTCGAGTATCTGAAGACTGCTGTCATATCCCCCTTAACCTCCTTTTTTCCAAACTAAACATGCCCAGTTCCTTCAGCCTTTGCTCATATGACTGCATTCCATCCCTCTGATCATCTTTGATCCTTCCCAGTTTCTCTACATTGTTTCTACACATTGGTGACCAAAACTGAACACAGTACTGCACTATCACACAGCTTTTTTCCTACACATTTTAGATAGGTACTTAAGGAGCCAGTCATCCTGTTCCCTAGTGTGCTTTGGTAGTCTGAAGCAGGCACCAACTAGTACCCTATCTTGAGCGTCACTTATTCGATCATTGATCCATAAGCATTCACAATCATTTTCTTCTGAGTTAGCAATGATTTGGAAATAGGTAATGCCACTTTTGACATCAAGTATGACTCCTCCTCCCCTTTTGCCCACTTATCCTTCCAAAATAGGATATAGCCAGTGATTTTAATATTCCAACCATGAAATTCTTCCTGCCAGAAAGTTTTAGTAATACAAGCTAGGTCAAATTAATGTTCATAAATTAGCAATTTCAATACCAACCCTCCAGAATTAATGTACAGTATAGGCAATTAAATCATCACCTGCCACTGCCGTCCCACCAAGTGCTTTGAATAGTTTTGTTTTCAGCATCTATATTTTTGGGGTAAACAAAATGCTCATTTGTTCCCTCTTTTTCATCCTCCCTTTCTATTGTTAGTTTACCACCCTCCTGACTAGTAAAGACAGATTGTTCCCTAGAAGATTGTTCCCCCTTCCACTGAGGTGAAACCTTCCAAACGATACAGCCCCTCCTTCCACAGAAGGTGTCCCAGTGTTCTACAAACCCCAAATCCTCTACTTTGTTCCACTTACGTAGCCAGCGGTTTCCTTTCAGGATCTTTTCCTGTCCCTCAATCCTTCACTTGTGGGACAGGAAGGATCTTCAAGATTACTTGGATATTTCTTTCCTTTGGCATCTTTGTGAGTTCCCTGAAGTAATCTATAAAAAATTGATATCATGTGAAGAAGCGATATGCTTTATAACTAATGGATCCTGGCCTGCAGACTTCAGTAACTTATCTAGTCCTGCAGTTATAGCTTATGTTTTAGTTCCAGGAAGACAGCATACCATCCAATTTTCCACCTGTCCTTTGCAGAATATTCTTTCTATTCTCCTTAGCATAGAATCCCTGACCAGTATTGTCTGTCTTCTTTGTATGGTTGCAAATCTCTTTGTGGTCATACTTGATGTCTTGTTGGTTGGGGTGAGCAGCCATTCACCAGTATGCTGTGTGGAGCTCTCTGTTCTATTTGACCAGCTACACCTTCCTATAGATACATTTTCTGCAGTTTCCATGCTGAGAACACAATAAAAATCGGATATGTGTAATAGTGTGGAATCCCATTTGGTCCTCTTCGTTACTATGGTTTCAGTCTGCCCGTCCTCATCTGACTCAAACCATATACAATGCTGTCTGGTCCATTTCACTCTGGTGGTCATGAACTGCCAGCCATCCTCTCTGGTTTCCACTCTCTCTGGTCCCTTGGTTGCCTTTTTTTTTGTTTTTAATTGAATCTGGGGTTGTTATGTTTCCTGATCTTGTTGTCCAAGTACTCCTCAGCCTCTCTGATGATGTTCTGTGTCAGTACTTATCCTTTCAAGCCATGAATCTTTTTCTTGCAGCACAGCCACCAGATTGCACTTTATTCCAAGGCATTCTCTTCTGGCTTCAGGAGGGAAAGAAAGTATTGCACGTATGTTGCAAGTTGCTAAATTTTCAGACACCTTCATGCTTTCTCCCATGGGGCCCCTCATGCTTGGGAGATGCTTCCCATAAACATCTGCAAAGCTACCTCATTCCAATCCCTCCTTACTGGGTGGTTTACAAAAAAATACAATTGTGCTAAGACCATTGCCTATGATGCCAACCAGTATTGTCTTAGTGTTTCCTTGTACTCTCCTGTTGGTCCATCTATATTTATCAATTGTCTTTTGTCTTTTAAAAATTTGCCCCCTCCCTTCCACACACACATCCTTTAAAACATGACAACTTTTCTGCACTAGCAACACAATTTAATAGAAAAAGTGAACACAAACTTCTCTGGTTCAAACTATAGGTGGATTTTTAGGTAGAAAGAACGTAATTTGCTAAGCTGGAATTTAGCCAGGATATTGAGGTTAACATTCCTTCCTGCTTTTATGAAAAGTGTCAACAGGAGTTTAAGACTACAAGCTACAATACTTCAGTTGTATAGATCAATAAAAGAGGGAACTTCCTGTAGCACAGTACCCCTAGCATCAGAATGGAGCCCTTGTTCACTACTGATGCAGAAGGAAAAGTGCAAACTACTCAGTCATCAACAGAAAAATTCAAAAACCATTTTTTTTAAATTAGTAGATTCTCAAAGGTAACTGTCATTGGCACAATAAACATGTAGAATGATAATAATCTTATACCATAGACAAATGCAGGGACTACTTTTTGGTACTTCCCAAATATCTATAATCTTTGTTCTTTGAGGTTTTTGAGCCTAAACGCTCTCTAGTTCATTAACTGCAAACATATGACCTGTGTGGCATGTGATTCACCTCAGTTGGTGTCCTGATATAGAGTTGGAAGGATCAATAGGTGTTAGAGATAAACTGAAAGGAAGAAAAATGGCAGAGCAGAAAGAAAAGGAGTGAATGGACAAAAAGGTGAAAGAGAGGAAAGTGAAAGAGGGATGACTGAATCCCTATTAAGGCTGGTACAAGAAAATTCTCAATATTTAATTTTTGGCTCTTATGCTCAGATGCATTAATTGACATAGAAGAGAGTGACAATGAAAGAGAAAGAATACAATTGATGGGGAGTAGAAAGACTTAAAAACATGAGTTGCCGAAAACAAATAAAAGGGGAAAAAGAGAGGAAAGGGGTAAATTGGATTTGAGGAGCAGAGACGTAAAGTAATAAAAGCTGAACATATTAGAGAAAAGATTAGAAGTGGTAGGTAACTGAGTAAAGGAGAAGAAGATACTAGTGATGAGACAGATTAATTTGAAAAATGTATTTAATGAAAAGCTTAAAAACAAAACATTGCAATAAATAAACGAACAGCCAAATGAAATTTACTTGGGCCAAAAAAATCTCTAGAATTGGCCCTAACAAAGCTAGTGAATGTCTACACTGACTTCAACAGTACTACTCATCTAAGTACGGACTATACACAAAAGAGTTTGCAAGATCAATTCCTTTGGTGAGACAGTTCAGAAAGATTTCTGTAAATCCAGAATTTATAAAATAAATATAATAGTAAATAAATACCTAAATAATTGATAATAAATAAATGTAATTAATTGTTCTTTCCAGAAGCAATGGATAAGTAAGTTTGAATTAGTATTTTGATGATTTATTATGATTAGAGTAGAGTGAATAATTTACAATGAATAATTTAGCTGACAAATTCAGCCTGTTTTTTCTCCATTTAGTGTATCTGTTAACAGATCACAATTTCCTGGATTTTATGTTATTTAAAATTATTCAATAAACTTTTAAATCTATGAAGTAAATGCAACCAGTTCTCTGTGCCAATTCAGTGTTCCATATTCACTATTTGAGTAGTGATGGTTATTTGTGATTGACTAGATTGCGCTGTCAGACACATTCATCAGTCACATGGTACTGTCATACAGGTAAGTCACATGGTACTGTTTCTGATTCCTGGTTGCATGAGTGAGTAAGCACTTCTAGCAGAAATATTTGTGAGTGAATTTAAGATTTGGTTGCCTTGATGAATACACAGGCATGCAACACTGACATTTACTTTCTTGTGAACATTTGTGTAAGTACAGATTGCTCACACAGCGGTTGATGGAAAGAAAACAGAAATTGGCATAGAAATACAAAGCAAACTCATTTTTAAAGGGAGTGAATATTCAGAGAACATTTTGTTTTGTTCACTCCGTTCTACTATTGCTTATAACTTGTTTCTTATTTTTCATTAAGTAGTGCCGGTCACCCATCACCTAACCCAAACTGCAATATGGGGGAAGAAGGGAGGGAAGGAGAGAAGGGGTGCTACAAAGGGGAGAGGTGCAAAGGTAAAGAAAAGAAAATAGTTATTTATCTGTTAATGGGGCACCTTATCCTTGGTACAGTAAGAAGACAGATTTAGTGGCACAAATGCACATGAAGCCTCTTATTTAAAGGAATGCCTGTGTATTAGGTGCCTGCAGCTCTTCATTTAAAGGTTTTAATGCTACATTATTAGTGATGGGAATAGGGCAATTCACATTGTTATGTATTTCTCACATCTCTTTTAACTAATATCACAGTGGGATGCTGACACTTTCAGAGGAGTAGGGCTGTCAGAGTGGTTTTCTTTTCAAGCACAAAGAACTAACAGGAGTGATGTGCATTGTATGTCACACTCGTGCCTTTATTTCAACATCTAAGTGTTATGGGTCATATGAAGCAGCAGTGTTAATAAACATGCACCTGTGTTCTGGCTCTGAACAGCCAGATGAAAACACCCCATGCAATCTGTTTTCTCACAGATTAGAAATGATTTGTGTAAAAGTGTCTGAATGTGGACCATGGTTCAGTCAATTCAACTCCATAAAGATGCAAAATACACTCTTTAACCACTCTTCCTTTTGTTTTACTCCATACACTCCTTTGAGACTCTTCTTATGTGTCCTCTCCCCTTATTTTGTAGGGATACTTTTGGAGTGGCCATTTTCTGATACACAGCAACTGTGTAGGTTTATGTGATCTTTTGTCAGCATATACATAGCCCCTGATGTCCCAGAAGTTGACTAGTATTTTCAATTACCACATTGTAGTTAAGCATATCTAATAAGTATAGGAAATCACTAACTTTATTTAAATACCTACCTGTGGTAAGAATCTTTGTAGAAGGATTTGACTTAAAATCATTACAAGCCATCCTCCGAAAGTCTTAATGAGTTGGGGTAATGATCAAGGACTCAAAGATAAACAAGAGAGGAGTTAATAGAGTGGTTCACACATCTCTTTTAACTAATATCACAGGTGTTATGTTAAACCTATAAGTTAAATGTACCTTTCATATAAACCACAGAGAGGTTAACTGCAGCCCCAGAGGAGTTTTGAATGACACATGATACCTAGCTGGAGTGGGAGACATTCACTTTCAGCCATACCTTTAACACAAAAGCTTTTAGTATGTACAGGTCAAGTTGAAATACAAAGCGACACAGAACAGAATGGACAGTTTCTAGAGAGAAACAGTAGTCACAGGAACACAGACTGATTGGTAACTTGAATATAGATTTTTTTTAATGGATATCTACAAGTTGTGTTACTTCTGTGAGTTATAAGGGGCACTTTGATTTTATTGTCTAATATTAGCAACTCCTAACAACACAAAAAAGCATATATAAAGATGGAATTCATGGAAAACAACACACACAAAAACTAGGAAGCACACATTGTGTGTGAGAGTTTGAAAAGTAATTGACATTGGCCTAACTGAGCTCTCACTGAAATCAGTTGTAAAACTCTAATTCAATTCAATGAGAATTTACCCTAGAAAAAGGAAGGGAGAAGGTAGAAAGACAGTGTGACACTAAGGCCTGGTCTACACTATGAATTTAAACCAAATTTAGCAGCGTTAAACCGATTTAACCCTGCACCAGTCCACACAACGAGGCCCTTTATATCGATATAAAGGGCTCTTTAAACCGGTGTTGAACTCCTTCCCTGACGAGAGATGTAGCGCTTGAAACTGGTTATTGCCAGTTAGGCATTATGGGTTACTGTGCCGCATAATCGACGGTATGGGCTCCGGGGGTGGTATCCACAGTGCAGTGACCACTACTGGAAGCAAATCTGACTTTACGATGCACTGGCCAAGGTAGGACAGGGAAAGCCACTAACTTCTTGAATGTTACATTTCCTGTTTGCCCACCGTGGAGCTCCAATCAGCATGCGTGTGCGATGCAAGTCCAAATCCAAAAGAGCTCAGCATGGCCATACGCGAGATACTGATCTGATCGCCTGTATGGGAGCAATTTGTTCTATCAGAGACTTCCTGCAGAGTGACAGACAAGATTTGAAAAAATTCCAGGGCTATGATAGACAGAGCCACGCACAGTGCTGTGTGCAAGATGAGTAACGAAAGCAAAGATCAAATGGAATGCTCATGGAGGGAGGAGGGGGTGACTGAGGACTTAGCTATTCCCACAGTCCCCGCAGTCTCAAACGCATTTGCAGTCTTGGCTGAGCTCCTAATGGCCTGTAGGGTCAAAACATTGTCTCAGGTGGTATCAGGTATATCTGTCCAATTTACCCCCCTTTCCCCTGTGAAAGAAAGGGAAAAAATCATTTCTTGACTTTTTTTCAATGTCACGTATGTCTACCGCATGCGAGTGGTGACGCGTGCTGCGGCACTTACGAAGTTATCCTTTCTCTCCCCTTCCCTCCCCTCCCCGGTGGCAGACTGTACATACAAAATGCTGATAGCCAGTCCTCATCATCCTGTGAGTGCTCCTGCTGGTCTCGTTGAAGGTCCGGCCGGGGGCGCCTGGGTAAAAATAGGAATAACTCCCGGTCAGTCCAGCAGATGGCATACAGGAATGCTGGTAACCGGTCTTCCTTCTATAGCAACTGGGGGGCTGAAGCTCCATTCAGCCCCCCTCCCCTTTCATTCTAAGAAAAGTTCTGTACTGCCTGGACTATCATAGCGTGGAGGCTGCTCCCCTCATTCTATCTCACTAAAAAAGTCAGTGTTTCTGTATTTCTGCATATCTTTATTACTTCATCACACAAATGGGGGACACTGCAACAGTAGCCCAGGAGGTTGGAGAGGAGGGTAGCAACAGGTGGGTTGTTGCAGGGGCACCCCTGAACGGCATGGCGCTCATTCATTTCTGCGGGATCTGCACGAAGCGGTGTTGCTCTCTTGTTCTCTGGTACACTGCGGTTCTCTAGTACACTTCTTTGCCCCAATTCTAGGCAGGACTTGATTCTATTTTTAATACAAACATAAAGGAAGGATGACCCGGGAGTCATTCCCATTTTTTTTTGGGGGTTTCCTTTATTTTTTTGCCTTTTTGTTCCCCCCCCCGGGGGGGCGACCTCAGTGAAGGCCAGCCAGAGCACCATGACAGCAGGAACCGGTACAGAATGGATGATAAAACTGTCATCTCATTGCCAATTTACAATGGCATGGCAGACGGTACAGAACGACTGATAACCGTATCTCCATTGCAATTTTACAAAGGCCATGGCAGACGTATAATGGAGGTAACATCTTCTTTTACCTGCAAAGGGCAAATGAATGCTCTGTGTAGCACTGCCAGTACCGCCCTCTGTCAAGCAGCATCCGTACCACATACGGTTGACAGATGACAATAGGCAAAACGGGCTCCATGGTTGCCATGCTGTCGGGTGTCTGCCAGGGCAATCAGGAAAAAAGGGTACGAAAGTTGATTGTCTGCCGCTTGCTTTTCACGGACGAGGAAGGAAATGAGTGTGACGACCATTTACCCAGAATCACCCGCAACACTGTTTTTGCACCATCATGCACTGGGATCTCAACCCAGAATTCCAGTGGGCAGGGGAGACTGTGGGAACTATGGAATAGCTACGGGATAGCTACCCACAGTGCAATGCTCCAGAAATTGACGGTAGCCTCGGTACATGGATGCACACGGCCGAATTATTGTGCTTTGTGTGGCCGCGTGCACTCGACTTTATACAATCTGTTTTACAAAACCAGTTTATGTAAAATCGGAATAATCCTATAGTGTAGACGTACCCTAAGTAGCAACCTGTCTCTGGATCAGAAAAAGGTAGAAATGATAAATGGACACAAGGGATCAACTCCCCAGGCACAGTGTGTAATCCTGTCCCAGCTGGATCATAACCACTCTGAGAGATACTTAAGTAGTCTGATTTTTTTGTTACATTTCAGCACCACTTGTATTGTTTGTCATGCCAATAAAGGTTAATTAAAATTATTATAAATCAAATTGTCCAGATCACCATTTTCATCACACTTGCATTGTCTCCTTTCCTCATTATGTCCATAAACTCTATGCTGACTTATCTGACTGACCCCATATCAGATATGAGAGATTCTATGGTTATTTGGCCACAACAGCATCATTTTTAATACTCCTACTTACCAGACTCTCCCAGAATATCAATATCCTGTCCCATTCTCAGTGTCATTCCTATCTACTGGCTTTGCAAACCCTTCAATGTAAAGTGGAACCCATGATTCAGAGTTGTGTGGGGCAGATATACATAATGCTTCCCGTTAACTTTTTGGTTCTGATGGTAGACCATGCAATGCAGCTTGCTGCATCCTGATCGCATCATCTTCTCAGCCCATGCTGCACTTTCTGACAACAGTCTTCACTTGTGTGCCTCAAAATCACGCTTGCATCTACATAGTGAGAAGTTCAGGGACAGCATAACAGCATTGTTCATTTGAGCCCTGATCCAGCAAAACACTTAAGCATGTGCTAGTCCCACTGAAGTACTTTCTAGATGTAGACACAGATGCTGTGTACACATTGGACTAACATGCTTAAAGTTGCCCCTGGTAAGCCAGCTGCTACCTCCCTTGGTTTTCAGTAAGACTGAAGCCAGGCTGTCCTCAGACAAGATGTCTGCTGCTCTGTGGTTTGGAGGCTAGACAAGATGCTATGAAGAGAGAGGGGAATGTGAAGAACAGAAGGTAGGCTGAAGAAGTGTAAAGGGAGGTTGATCAGAAACTGTGGAGGACATGGGAAGACTAAAGACAAACAGGGGTCTGGGATGGAGGAGGAGACAGAGAAACCATAGTAGTGAGGGTTAAAATGAGAGTAAAGGGGACAGAGTAATGTAGGGCATAGAAAGGAGGCTGAGAGGTATAGTAAATTTGGAGCACCCAAAAGTTCTGCAAATTCTAGCTAAGGAAATCTTTAGAGTGCTGCCATTTCTTTAAAATAAATCTTAAAATATTGGGAAAATTCTACTGCAAGACTGCTAACATTGTGCCAATATTCAGAAAGGGCAAACATGATAACCTGGATAACCATAGGCCAATTAGCCTGACATCAATCCCAGGCAAAATAATGGAAAAGGTAATCCAGGATTCAATTAATAAAGAATTAAAGGATAGGAATATAGTTACTGCCAGTCAGCATGATTTTATGGAAAACTGGTCTTGTCAGACAAACTAGATTCATTCTTTGATGAGATTACGTTTAATTGATAAAGGTGACTGCATAAAAGTAATATGCTCAGACTTTGGTAGGGAATTTAGTACTACACAATATTCTGATTTTAAAAAAATAATGTATACAGCATAAATAAAGCACACATTAAATGGACTGAGAACTGGATAACTGGCAGAGCTCAAAAATAGTCATCACTGGGGAATTATCATCAAATGGGGATGTTTGTAGTGATGGGGTGGGAGGGAGTAGTAAGTACGGATAGGGAGGTCATTTTACCAATGTATATGGCATTGATTTTATGGATCCTGGAATCCTGTATACAGCTCTGGGGTCCACACAGTGAAAAATATATTGAAAAATTGTAGAGCATGTGGAAAATAACTACACAAATTATTCCATATCTGAAGAAAATAACTTAATAAAGTGAAAGACTTAAAGAGCTCAATCTGTTTAGCTTATCAAAAATGAATCGAGAAGTGACTTGATTACAGTGTATAAGTACCTTTATGGGGAAAAAATATTGGATATTAAAAGGTTCTTCTTTCTAGTGGGAAAAGGCATCACTAGAACCATGGATGGTTAATAAATACAAACCAGAAATAAAGCACACATTTTTACAGTGAGGGTGATGGACCACTGGAACAAACTACCAAGGCAAGTGGTGGATTCTCCATCTCTTGATGTCTTCAAATCAGACTGTATGCCTTTTTGGAAAACATGCTTTAGGCATTAAAGGGGTAGCCGTGTTAGTCTGTATCTACAAAAACAATGAGGAGTCCAGTGGCACCTTAAAGACTAACAGATTTATTTGGGCATAAGCTTTGGTAGGTAAATAACCTACTTCTTCAGATGCATGGAGTCAAAATTACAGATCTAGGCATAGATATACTGGCACATGAAGAGAAGGGAGTTACCTTACAAATGGAGAATCAGTGTTGACAAGGCCAGTTCAGTCAGGGTGACTGTGACATTCCTTTCTGGTGTAATCTGGACTGGTGATCTACTAGGCCTCTCCATTCCTTGACTCTGGGAGCCAGCCTTACCCTGATCTGCTATGAAAACCCCCACTCCTGGACTGGTCACACATAGCGTTTGGCATGTAAGCTGCTCCCAGCTACCTGCAAGAGAATGGCACTAGCCAATATCTCCAGTCCCAGAAACAACCCTAGGAACCTTCATCTTGTGGTGTCCAGTTATGCCCACTTGATGCTGTAAGTTTATATAAATTCATCAACAAAGAAATTGATATGTACCAGGCTTGTTATCCCAAGGGGAGCCTCTGACACACTTCAGATCAAACACATTGCTTCAGATAGAATAAACAAACAGATTTAGCTATAAAGATAGACTTTAAGTGATTATAAGTCAAAGCATAAAAAGTCAGATTTGTTCAAATGAAATAAAAGCAAAATGCATCTAAGCTGATCTTAGCACTTTTAATGTCCTTAAAAACTTAGATGCTTCTCACCACAGGCTGGCTGGTTACTTTTCACTCAGACTCTTCCCTTTGATCAGCGTTTCAGTCACTTTGTCACGATAGTGTCTCTAGATGTAGGTGGAAAAGAGAGAGCATGACAAAATGTCTCTCCCTTTTATCATGTCCTTTCTTTCCTCTTGACTTTGCTCCCTCCCCTTCAGAGTCAGGTGAGCTTTACCTCATCGGAGTCCCGAACTGCCCTAAGGAAGGGGTTGACTCCCTCAAGGTCTAACAAACTATTTTATTGCTGCCTAAGCCAGTGTCCATTGTTCCTGTGAGGCTGGGCTGGGTTTGTCCCATCCATGCCTTGAGGAGGTGTGAACTGCATCTCTGTACTTGGACAGTTTTTACCTGGGCTTGCTTTAAGCCATGAGGATACATTTTCAGCCTCATAACTATATACATGAAATTATAACCTATAACCTTACTATAACATTACTGTAACAATTACTATAACATCACCATAACAACCACACTCAATGCATTATGAGCCTTCTGAAGACACCCAACATGACAAACTTTGCATTGGATACCATACAATCATTTTATAAAGATGAACATGGGGGAATAAGGTATTCCCCCGAGGTACAGCGTGTCACAGTGGATGTGGTCCAGTCCCAATAATTGATGAGGAGGCGTCAATACCAAGAGAGGAAAAAATTGCTTTTGTAGTGAGCCAGCCACTCCCAGTCCCTATTCAAGCCCAAATTAATGTGTAAACATATGGACATCATATCAAATGGCCTGAAGGTAAAAAAATTGATTGCAATCAACATACTACACTGACTATGGTGAGAGATTGTGCCACACACTTTCAAAGAAACTGAGGAACCATCTGACCAGCATCCTGTACAGCAAACAGGAGAAGATCAAGAATTAGCTATTAAAACTGGAGACTCTCATACAAAACCAACCTTCCACACAAACTTCCACATGGCTGGACTTTGCAAAAAATGAGACAAGCCATTTGCAATGCACGCTTTACTTCTCTACAGAGGAAAAAAGACAGTAAACTACCTAAACTCCTACAGTACTACAACAGTGGGTACCCTTAACTCACCCAACAATATTGTTAATCTATCCAGCCACACACTTTGCCCAGCAGAAATGTCTGTCCTGTCTCGGGGTCTCTCTGTCCCACCACCCCAACACACATGATAGAGTTCTGTGGTGATCTGGACAGGGTCGGCTCCGGACCCCAGCGCGCCAAGTGCGTGGTTGGGGCGGCATGCCACGGGGGGTGCTCTGCCAGTTGCCAGGAGGATGGCAGGCGGCTCCAGTGGACCTCTGCCTGCGGGAGTTCCACCAGAGCCGCGGGACTGGTGAGCAGCAGAGAGCTTCCCGCGGCATGCCGCCATGCTTGGGGTGGCGAAATGACTAGAGCCGGCCCTGGATCTGGAAGCCTAATTTCGCCGTCTCTGACTCAAGGAATATTTTCAACACATCACTGAACAGAGCATTGACCCACAGGAACCCTCCAACACTGCAAGAAGAAGAATTCTGCGTGGACTCCTCCTGATGGTCAAAATGACAGACTGGACTTCTACATAGAGTGCTTCCTCAGACATGCACAAGCTGAAATTATGATCAAACAGCATCACTTGCCCCATAACCTCAGCCATACAGAACCCAATGCCATCCACAGCCTCAGAAACAACTCTGACATTACGATCAAAGGGACTGACAAAGGAAGTGCTGAAGTCATCATGAAAAGGTTGGATTATGAACAGGAGGCTACCAGGCAACTCTCCACCACCACATTCTACAGGCCATTATCCTCTGATCCCACTAAGGAGTTCCAAAAGAAACTACACCATCTCCTCAAGAAACTCCCTGCTATAGCACAGGAACAAATCTACACAGACACACCCCTAGAGCCCCAACCAGGGGTATTCTATCTGCTACCCAAGATCCATAAACCTGGAAATCCTGGATGCTCCATCATCTCAGGCACTCTTACAGAGGATTATCTGGCTAATTGGACTCTCTCCTCAGACCCTATACTACCAGAACTCCTAGCTATCTTCAAGACACCACCGACTTTCTGAGGAAACTACAGTGCATTGGTGAGCTTCCTGAAGACACCATCCTGGCCACCATGGATGTAGAAGCTCTTTATACCAATATTCCACACCGGAATGGACTACAAGCTGTCAGGAACAGTATCCCTGATGAGGCCATGGCACACCTGGTGGCTGAGCTTTGTGACTTTGTCCTCACCCACAACCATTTCAGATTTGGGGACAACTTATACTTTCAAGTCAGCAGCACTGCTAGGGGTACCCACATAGCTCAACAATATGACAACATTTTAACAGCTGACTTAGAACAACGCTTCCTCAGCTCTCTTCCCCTAGTGCCCCTCCTCTACTTGCACTACACTGATGACATCTTCATCATCTGGACCCACGTGAGGGAGGCCCTTGAAGAATTCCACTTGGATTTCAATGATTTCTACCCCACCATCAACCTCAGCCTGGACCAGTCCATACAAGAGATCCACTGGCAAATAAGTGATGATCACATAAACACCACCCTATACTGGAAGCCAACTGACCACTATATTAACCTATATGCCTCCAGCTTCCATTCAGTACACATCACACAATTCGTTGTTTACATTCAAGTCACACGATACAACCGTATTTGCTCCAGTCCCTCAGAGAGAGACAAACACCTACAAGATCTTTATCGAGCATTCTTAAAACTACAATACCCACCTGGGGAAGTGAGGAAACAGATTGACAAAGCAAGACATGTACCCAGAAGTCACCTACTACAGGACAGGCCCAACAAAGAAAATAAAAGAACACGACTGGCCATCACGTAAAGCCCCTAGCTAAAACCTCTCCGGCACATCATCAACGATCTACAACCTATCCTGGAAAATGATCCCTCATTCTCACAGAACTTAGGAGGCAGGTCAGTCCTCGCTTACAGACAGCCCTCCCAACCTGAAACAAACATTCACCAGCAACTACACTCCACATCACAGAAACACTAACCCAGGAACCCATCCCTGTAATGAACCCCATTGCCTACTCTGTCCCCATATTTACTCTAGCAACACCATCAGAGGACCCAACACCATCAGGGGCTCATTCACCTGCACATCTACTAATATGATATAGGTCATATGTGCCAGCAATGCCCCTCTGCCATATGCATTGGCCAAACTGGACAGTCTCTACATAAAAGAATGAATGGACACAAATCAGACATCAGGAATGGTAACATACAAAAGCCAGTAGGAGAACACTTCTGTCAAGGTTTTCCCCCCACTTTGAACTTTAGGGTACAAAAAGTGTGGACCTGCATGAACACTTTTAAGCATAATTACTAGCTTAAATCTGGTACGCTGCCACCAGCCAGAATTTAGTGTCTGGCACACTTTCTGTTCCCCCAAAACCTTCCCTGGGGAACCCAGACCCAAACCCCTTGGGTCTTAAAACAAGGAAAAATTAACCATCCCCCTCCTTTTCCCCCAGACTTTCCCCTCCGTGGGTTGCCTTGAGAGGCTTCACACCAATCCAAACTCCTTGGATCTTCAAACAAGGAGGAATTAATCATCCTCTCTCCTTTCCCCCCACCAATCCCTTGGTGAGTTCAGACCCAATCCCTTGGATCTTAAAACAAGGAAAAATCAATCAGGTTCATAAAAAGAAAACTTTTAATTAAAGAAAGAAAAAAAGTAAAAGTTATCTCTGTAAAATCAGGATGGAAAATGCTTTACAGGATACTCAGATTCATATAGATTAGAGGGATCCTCCCACCCCCAGCCTTAGATTCAAAGTTACAGCAAACAGAGGTAAAAAATCCTTCCAGCAAAAGACACATTTACAAGTTAAGAAAAGAAACATAAGACTAATCCGCTTTGCCTGGCTATTACTTAGAATTTTGAAACATGATAGACTGATTCAGAAAGATTGGGAAAGCCTGGGTGTTCGTCTGGTCCCTCTTAGCCCCAAGAGCGAACAACGAACAACACAAAAAGCACAAACAAAGACTTCCTTCCACCAAGATTTGAAAGTATCTTGTCCCCCTATTGGTCCTCTGGTCAGGTGTCAGCCAGGTTACTGAGCTTCTTAACCCTTTACAGGTAAAAGAGACATTAACCCTTCACCATCTATTTATGACAACTTCAATCTCCCTGGACATTCAATAACAGATTTAAAAGTAGCTATCCATTAACAACAACAAAAAAACTTCAAAAACAGACTTCAAAGAGAAGCTGCAGAGCTACAGTTCATTTGCAAACTTAACACCATTAATTTGGGCTTGAATAGGGCCTTGAAGTGGCTGGCTCACTACAAAAGCAATTTTCCCTCTCTTGGGATTGACACCTTCCCATCAATTATTGGGAGTGGACCACATCTGCCCCGACTGAATTGGCCCTGTCAACACTGGTTCTCCACTTGTAAAGTAACTCCCTTCTCTTCATGTGCAAGTATATCTATGCCTGTATCTGTAATTTTCACTCCATGCATCTGAAGAAATGAGGTTTTTTACCCACGAAAGCTTATGCCCAAATAAATCTATTAGTCTTTAAGATGCCACCGGACTACTCAATGCTTTATACAAACACAAGTTATTTGGCTCAATACAGGGGTAATTGGGTGTTATTTAATGCCCTGTGATATACAAGAGGTTAGACTTGATCTAATGGTTTCTTCCAACCTCAAACTCTACAAATCAGTCAGAGTGCGGGTTAGGAGGAGAGTAAGGGGAACAGGTAAAATTAAGGAGCAGAAAGGAGACTGATGAGGTACAGGAGGCTATTAGGAGTGATATAGATCATAGGCACCAACTTCATAGGTGCTCTGGGATTGGAGCACCCACAGAGAAAAAATAGTGGATGCTGAGCACCCACTGGCAGTCCCCCATCCGCTTTCCCCATTTCCCCCAGGCATCTCCTGCCCAGCAGCAGGCCCCGCCGATCAGCACCTCACCCTCTCTTCCCCTGCCTCTGGCCTGCTGCGATCAGCTATTTTGCGGTGTACAGGAGGCGCTGGGGGGAGGGGGAGGATCGAGGATGCCGTGTGTTCGGGGGAAGGGGTGGAATGGGGTGTGAAGAGGCGAGGAGGGGTGGGGCCTTGAGGGAAGCGGTGGAGTAGGGCAGGATCTGGGGCTGAGCCGGGGGTTGAGCACCCCTCGGCACTTTGTAAAGTCAGTGCCTGTGGTATAGACAAATTCTGGGTGGCAAGGAGACAGTCTCTGGGGTATTTTCCTGTAAGGGAAAAAGAAGGGAAAATCCCATGTGTTGAATGATGAATGCTGATGGAAAACAAGAGACTGGGAGTCAGGCTGGATAGGGAAGGAAAGAAGAGACAGATGCTGATATGCCAGGGGAACGGAGAGGGTAAGTGGAGTTCCCATCCAAGCAACCAAAGAGAATCCTGTATTTTTGTATGTACATTTCTGAGCTTGAAATGTTCACATACAGTTTGGAAACATGTGTTTTTTTTCCCAGTACCTTAAAAGCCAGAACGCGAATACCTCCCCCCAAATTATTATTTTAAAAATCTCATAATTTGAGGGGTGGTCTGACTTATCATTTTAAAATGCTTAAATTGGCAATGTTGAATTTTTGCCCATGCTTAAGTGCATTGTTGGATCATAGTTTAGGTATGCTCCGCTCTTTTTTAGTAGGATGGCTACACAATTTTTGCTAAGGTGCATGTTGCTTTCTGGATGGAAAGATCAGGCCTATGATCTTTGTACAACAGTAACCATATTGGAGAGAAAGTTAAAACTCCCTATTCTATGTAGGATTCATGAACAAATATAAAAAAATAGTTTTCATATCTACTGACATAAAAACTGTAAAAGTTTAATAAAAGAGAGAGATGCGCAAAGGAAAGAAGAGAGGAGTGGAATAAATACTGTAGTAGCTTTTCAAAGCAAGCCAGTTATGCATGATTCATAAATTGAGCTTTTAGACAAAAAATAAAACATGACAAATTGTTAGCATGCTCCCAAATCTCTCATGGCAAACTTCCCTGCGTAATATTGTTAGCAATGCTGATCTTTCTTTTCCGATGGGGACAAAAACGAGCGTGACCCACCTCGGGGAAATTTTAACTAAAGGGCATCACTTGAGAATTCTCTTAATAATCTCAGTCACAAGTCCTTCAGCCAGCTCCAGTCACCTTGTAATGAGTATTCTTTCCACAATAATCTCCCTTTTCCCGAAAAATGGTATAAATAGAATTACAACACAATTGCCTCCTTTTATCTGATGAATGTGAAGCAGCAATATTGTGTTAGCAGGCCTTTTTGGAAGATATATTGCACTTTAATAAAATTTGATCAATGCATTTAAGTCAAATTGAATTATATGTAAGTGGATAGGGTTGACATATGTTTCAATATCTGCAAGTGATACATTATTCTCCAGTGAGCACAAAATTTAATGAAATATAAATACCCATTAATCCTCATGTTTCAACCAATCAGTCACCGTTGCTCCTGCCTGCTGTTAGCAGAAGCAGGCCCAGACAGTCATCTGTTTTATCTAAGCAGGAGCTCCAAACTGGAAAGACATCAGAAAGCTTGGAGAAGTGAGAAGGCTCAGGATAGAGGGAAATGTGCCAGCGCATTTGTTGTTATATGTTCTCGCAAACTAAACAATACAATATTTAGTTTTCTCTTTTAATAGAATTCAAAAAGGAGAGCTGTACAGTGCCTTTGAAAGTGAGATGTTGTGGGAAAACATATGTTCAGAAGGAAAATGACTTGTTTTTTTAAACACATTCTTCCAATCTCATTTTCACAGATGATTTTTTATGATATATTTTGCATCTTTGGCAACCTAATGTGAAAACAAACAGAAGACCAGGAAAAACTGTCTATGGAATAATCTCCAGTGCTGGAAGCGCTACTGACTGGGATTTTTAAAACTATACTGGATAAAACATTAGAAAATGTCCTACAATCTGATGTGCTACTTATTTATACTAGGGTAGAGAGAGAGAGAGCGAGAGCCAACCACATATTTAATAGGAATGTTATAGTTATATATAAAATATTTCAACATAAATGTAAAATAATATAATAATAATCGTGAGATAAACAGAGCAGCACTAAATTGAATCATTAAACACTGAAGTCAAGAGGGGTTTGAGCCTGATTTGGCCTTCCAGTATATGTAAATAATGGTAATCATGGATCAAATTCTGAAGTCCTTACTGAGTTCTTCTGCGAGCTGGGAGCCTTGCCTTAACAGATACTTCAGGATATGGCTGCAAGACCAGACCCATCCGGCACTCTTTTACACCAATGGATTCTTACCTCGGTAAGGAGTAAGTAAGGACGTAAAGACCTGGCCCAAATATCCAAATAGACACTGAAAGAGTCTCTCTTGTTGTGTATAATGTTCACCATGATAAGCCATTCCAAATCTTAATAGACCATCCACATAGATCAGGTAATTAACAATTTCATCATTCTGTTGCAGGAGTCATGTAAAAAGCAAACAAAGCATGTTAAAAGTGCACATTATTTAAGGGAATATAGGGTTTTCTTTTCCTGTTGTTTTACTGATTTTGATCAGCGAAATGCTGTTTTAAGTTATACTTAGCTGTGCCTGGCTCCTAGGGATCATTCTGGCATCAAGAGATCAGTGCCTTTGCCACGTGCCTTTTCTGCCAGAAATGACTCCTACTTTGAGGGCCAGGAGGGAATGGCATAAAGGTGCTACTGGTACAATGCCATATAGAGAGCTGGTTACATTTGCTTTGTGACTGCTTTATATTAACAGAACAGCACAAAACAGCCAGTGTGGACCAAAGAATAAGCCATCCTCCTGTGTACACCATATCATCTGTATAGATGTGGAACTTTTAATATATCTCAATCAATTGTCCATGAAAAAAGAAACAAAAAGGAGTCAGGGAGACAGACAAAACCCAGTTTAGCACTTCTACTTTCCTCCATCATCTCATGTAAATGCACAGCCTGCTATGGGAGCACATGGTAAAGCAAACAGGAAGCTGAGGCTCATGTTGCCAGTGGAGGATGTGAATGCCCCAGATCATCATGCCATCAGCACTTTCTAAGACACAAGTTGAGGGTAGCTGACTATACTGACAGTTTTGCTACTTACTATACTATGTCCTGGCACTGCCAGAATATCACCGTCAATTCACTGACAAAAGAGTTCATTAACGCATAATTACGGCTGCCTGGTGGCATCTTGTGCCCTTCCAGAATGCCATATTCAGGAAAACTCAAACTTCTGAAAACCAGGAACCTTAATTCTGTTCCCCTGAAGTTGGCAATAGCAGCTGGAAACTTTCTACAGACACTCCAGTGGCATTCACTGTGTTCAGTGTAGCTATAATGAATGATGGAGAGATTTGTTTGAGCAGCTTGGCAGAGCTGTGATTGTGATATTAAATGATCTGAGAGACTGTGTCCCTGTGTCTGTGTGCAAGAGGGAGCCCCTCTCCTTGACCCCCATGTGCAATGCTGTGCCAGGAGTCTCCTGGGCCCAGTTCAAAGACTCAAATCCGGGAACTACTGTCCCCCACCACAACCTCCCCCCCCCAATCACCTTTAAGTACTTTTACAAAGAGACCTTCTTAGACTTCTCTAAAGCTATCTCATTAATTAGCTCATCCCAGTCTATCTTCCTTGCTTCTGAGTTCGCTATAGAAATAGTTGCTTAGATCACTTAACCTTTCTTGCCCCAGGGACATTCTTCGATAGGTCATGATTATTTTTTGCCTGCTGAAAGTTCTTTCTTTAGCAGCCATGATTACCAGAAAATAGCAAAAATACACAGTGCTGTTTCTGTGTTAGGGAAACTCTCCCTAAAGACCTTTTGTGAATGCAGCTAAGGAGATCAATGAGCATCTTCATTTCCTAGTCATCCTTAAAGACGCAACTGCAAAAACTGCTGAATAGCTCAATCTTGTTCTCAAAATTCTCAGAGTTTAAACCCCCAAGGTAGGTGCTTGCTACGTTTTGAGCACACCATCTTAGATCTTTGCTGCTGAGACTTCTCAGTTTCTCGTCCACCAAAAAAGCAAACCTTTTTTTCTGACTCCATCATACTTACACATCCTACCGTCCAACTGTGTTAATATTGTCCCTAAGATGAGATTGAAAACTTCTCACTGATTTTTTGTGGGGGGCAGGGAGATCTCATGACCCGTTGTCCTTTGCAGGTTTGCTTAGTATTACTTCCCTTCTCTGAGGTCATTTCTCTTCAAACTGCATGGCTGTTCCTAGTATTTCAACCTTTTAAGCAGTAGCTTCCTTACAAGCACCAAACCCAAAAACCAAACAAAAACTGTGAAATGTTTGTTTTCAAGCTATCAGCTTCCAACTTAAGTTCTGTGTCAAGAATACCTTCAGCCTGATTTTGTAGTGGAAGGACTGTCTTTACCCCCTTGCTGACCATCTTGCTGCGCATTTTAATGTAACGTTAACGTACTTTTTCAATACATCCCAATGACTAGTAGAAACAGTGTAGAATCTTCAAACAATTCAAAAAAATAGAACAACTTAGGGAACAACCATTGCAGAAGCTGCCCCAACAAGATTCAGTGAGTAGGATGAAAGACGCATACTGATTTACCTGCTGAATATGATTTTGAGCACCATTGTAAGGTGCAGCCATTTTATCTCCATCATCATAATTTTGTCCCCTGCATGCAGCCATACTGTCTTTTTTCAGCTTCTCTAGAATAAGCGCCCTAATATGTGCTTTGGTATTAATATCAATGAAATCTACAAAGCATTAAAAGGGGCCCTGAAAGGTCCATTCGGGGCACTAAACAGAGCCCTGAACACACCATTTGGGTTACAAAATGGGGCCCCTAATATGCCATACCGGTCATTAATGGGGCCCCAAACACACCATTTGGGGCTGAAAACAGGGCCTGAATGTTCCATTCAAGGCATTAAATGAGGCTCAGAGTACACCAATTAGGGCATTAAATGGGACTCTAAATACACCATTCTGGTCTTTAAACAAGGACCCCCAAGTTGTCCATCTGAGACACTAACTGGGGATCTGAATGCACCATTCAGGACACTAACTGGGGATGGCTTGGGCCCATGATGGAAGAAAAGAGCAAGAAGAAAAAAGGAAAAGTAAAGTAAACACCCCCCTCTGAGCTGTTTGAATCCCTTTTTGCAAGGCTATGCCCTTGTGTGTAGATCAAAGGAAAGACAAGCATGTGGACCTTGAGAATTCCACTATGCCTCATTTCAGTGCTGCATTGTGTAGGCTGTCACCAGTGTGGTAAACACGGGTCTTCTTGTCACAGAGATTGTCAGCAATTAGGAGGGAAATTAGTGTGGTCTTTGAGTTTATGAAGAATAGGTGAAAGCATAATGTTAGATAGCATCATATGTATTAATGTGAAGGGGTTGATTGACAGCCCACAAGTTGTATGTAGTGTTGTTGTAGCCGTGTTGCTCTGAGGATCTCAGAGAGACAAGGTAGGTGAAGTAAAATCTTTTATTGGACCAACTTTTGTTGGTGAGAGAGACAAGCTCTCAGGCTACACAGAGTTCTTGCTCAGGTCTGAGAAAGGTATTCAGCCTCACAGCTAAATACAAGGTAGAACAAGTACTAGAATAAGTAGTTAGCACACATTCTAATGGGCCCATGGCCCAGTCAGGGCAGCACCAGGGAGGGAGACAGACGCAGACTGCTGGTTGTTTCCTGTAGACCTTGCTGCTAAACCAGGGGATGCCCTGGACCAGGGGAAACCTGACCTTGAGGAAGGACTCAGGCTACTAGGACTGCCAGCCTCAGAGTATCCTGAGAAACTGGAGGAACTGGGCAGCAACCCGAGCCCGAGTGAGCCTGACACTCAGGGTGGGCTGGAGCTATCGGGGCTACCGGTGGCTGAATATCCCTACAGGTTGGAGGAACCAGAGGGAGCCACTCAAGAGACCGGGTAGGAAGTAGCCCAGGGGCAGAACTGGACAGTGAGGTGAGTCAGTATTTGATCAGCATGTTGCAGATGGATCCCCACTGATGTAGTCTCCTCCTACCACTGTCAGGTCCCTGAGCTGGAACACAGTGGAATCAGGTGAGCCTGTGTTCTCCTACCCCTCCACCCCACCTCAGGGTGGCAGAACACCGATAAAGAGCTAAGGACTCTACCTGAGGGATGCATCACAGACTCTTGCTGGTGCTCCCTTACCTGAGGGGCGCATCATGTGCTCTTACCAGCACTCCCCAGCCTGAGGGGTATGCCATGGACTCTGGCTGGTACTCCTGTGCCATGCCACCTCCGATGGTACACATCTCTTCACTAATTCCACATCAACGGAGAAGTGTGACCAAGGCCTTTTGGCAAGGCAGTAGCTCCCCACTGCCCCCCAACAGCTCAGCCAACCAACTGAGACCTTGCTACAGGCACAGTCCTGCTGCTGTCCTCTCCCCATGTCTCTGTCAGCAGAAAGTTTAGGACTGGTTCTGTGACTTTCTCCTGACGACTGCTTATTTGAGAGCAGAAAGTAGTGCCTACTATCATACTCAGCAGCAGGAGGCAGTGTCAATAATATTGGACTCTGTGTTGTCTCTGCTGAATTTTTCATCCTGTGGCTTCCCAGATGTGATGTTCAGTCTGCACAGAATGCTTGAGAAGCCTGGTTGTATGAGATATGGGTTTCTTCAGGTACATGGTGCCTGCTGGTGCATCAGTACCAGTTAAGCCCTCAAATTCTGCAGCAGCAGGTTAGATATTACCATTAAAATGTGAGGGGAACAGAGGGCAAAACTGAGGAGTAAGAGTTGAGTGAACTTTTCCAAACTTCAGGATGCACTTATATTGAGTTTTGTTCTAAGGATGAGTGACTGGTTCAGTCCTCAGAATATCCTATGCTTGAAACTGCAAAATGTGTACAATCCTATAAAGGTATTTCAGACGGTCACAGTTTGTATAACCACAAGCAATTGTTTGAATTCTTTCTGTGGTGTGTCCATAATTTCCTCTCCTACATGTCATCAGATGTTCGGCTGTGTGTGTGTGTTCTCCCTGTGTTTTGCCCCAGCTCTGCACAGATAGCTGGCACGCAAAATCTTGAGTGAAGCTCCCAATGACCACAAAATCCATTAAGGTGCAAAGGTGCTTGGTCAGGTTTATTGTCAGCAAAGCATGGTCCTAGCACCCCAGATCAGTGTCTACAGTTACACTAGCACAATGGACGCAGCTCAGTCAGTAGCGGGACTTTCCACTGCTCCGTCGGCTGGACAAAGACATCTTTATACACCAATAAAAAAAGTTACGGATTATCCTTGATGTATTAAGGTGCCACCCTCTGATATATTAGGGTACCACCCATTGCTTTTACCTATAGGTTCAATCAAAACATCTATATTCATCATGTTGTCATCCTGACCTTACCCTTAAGATGGGTCAGCGTGTTTCTGCTATCTTTGGGGAATGTATTTATCCACCCTTCTGGATTGTGCTTGCACGAGTGTTTTGTGCCTGGAACCTCTTAGGAATATGTGTTTTTACAATATTAATCCTATGCTTGTCAAATTCTGTGAGCAGGGTCTGCCTCTTGCTTATAACTTAACTTTGCTTTATATCAGCAAGTTTTGAATACTTTAGCTCAGGCCTCAGGCCTCATACCAGACCTGATACATGGACTTATGTTTCCAGCTCTCTTCCTACTACACTACATATAGGCTCTTTTCTTTCAGTGAGCTACTGCATTTTAAGCTCATTTAGACCTTGAGGCTGAAGGTCTTACTGGATGTCCACATAGCAAGACTGTCAGAGATTGATAGGGAACTAAAAGCGTGATTCCGTCCTTCATTCAGGATTATCAATTCACTGTGACAAAGAAATGAAAAACAGCCCCAGATCTGAATATCATTGCAGATTGTTCCAGCTACATTTTGTGCCTAACAGTCACAGTTAGTCTGGTGACCACAAGTCAAAGATGGCCATGAGGCAGCGATCAGTGAGCAGGGATAAGAGCTATCACTAGAGCTGGGATTGGAAAGCAAGAGTCAGGGTCAGAGTCAGGCTGGGGCCAGAGACAAAATATATGAGGTAGTAAGAAGCTGGAATCAAGAGGCAAGAGTCTGGGTCAGAGTCAGGTGGGGATCAGAGACTGGAGATCAGAGAGTAAGGTGCGGTCTGAAGTTACAGCAGGCCAGGGCAACTTCTGGGGGCACCCTCCAGGGTTAAATAGTGAGCACAGCCAGTCACAGAGCCACAAGGTGCTATCATCCTGGACACTTTGGATCATACTTCTGCGGTGCCTAATCTCCTCAGTGCTCCTTTGGATGTAGCTCTGCATGCCTTCCCTATGGTGATATAGGAATGAGAGATGTCCTGCCTCTGCAGGTCCAGATTCTAGTCCCAGAGATCCTTACACATTGTTTCTTAAATTGAATAACACTATCCCAGGGGGTTTTTGTTTGAATTACTCTCACAACTTCTTGATAGAAAGATATCCAAACCTATAACCCAAAGAAGATTCTTTTTTTTTTTTTTTACTTTTAAACTTATCAAGGGGCTTCATTAAACTATAATAAAAACTGAAGTGTTTTGATGAAACATTTTTGTCCCTGAATCAAACAATAGCAAATATTTTATACTCTGGCTCTGAAGCAGTAATTAAGTAATAGACACTATGCACACATGTTGTGTGACTAAAAAGCACAATCATCTTAAAAGCTAGCTGAATAATTTGCATTTAGCTTTGAAGATGATCATGAATTCCAATCACAGAAATTTCATGCTAGTAAATTTACTGTTATATTTGTAATAGTTTTGTTTGCAGAGGGTTTGTTTCCTGTAAAATATTTTTTTTCTTTGTGTGTAATTCAATAGATGTACTATATGCCCAGAATCTCAGTTTAAATTTAAATTCATTTTTATTATATAAATGAATGATATAAGGTCTGTCAAAGTCACCTTTACCAATGTTGAGTAACACCTCACTCCACAAATACCTATTGTAATCAAGGATTCCAGAATTGGGCCGTTAGTTGCTTATATAATTAGTGCACTTAGTATGCAATTAGCACACTCTGTTGTACAAACCAACCTTTTCACCTTTATTATCATTAATTAAAAGATTGGATTTAATTTCATATTTCAGTAAATGTTTTATCTACTAGATGTTTCTGTTGGCAGAGTTTAGGTTGGCAATATTTTTTCTGGTATATATTTATGGGCCTTGGGCTATATTGTGCAACCCTTTATTCGGGGCAGTGAGCACTTACTCAGGCAGTCTAATTGAAATCAGTGGGAATACTCATATGAATAAGTCTCACCAAAGTGAGAAAGGGATGTATGAACTACTTCTGCTACTATTTTCACTTGCATTATTTTTTTAATAAGAAATGTTTTAGGCCCAGTGTTTTTATAGGCTAGGTTTTTAATGTTATTTTTTGCATACTATATTTTTGTCTTTCCTGTGTTTTAGTTGCTATATTTTTTCCTGTGTTTTTTTTTCTGCTGTGCACTAATGTGAAAGTTCTCTTTCCCCGTAAACCCCATGAAGAAGGAGAAAGGGATGAATTACACAAAACCACATTTTCTTTTTATTGATGGGTTGGCATCAGTTGTGGTGTGAAACATGGACAAAACAGAGATAAAGCACATTGCCTTCTTTGAGTCCATTCATATTGCTGCTGCTAGAATCATTTTCCTGGCTCACTACTCAGCCTATAGCACCCTTTTCTGTTCATCTCTTCACTGGTTCCTAGTCCTCCAATGCAGCGAACACAAGCGTTTTGTCTTCCCCTGTATGGTACTTCATCAGTTCATCTTTCCCTGTCTATCAGATCCAGTAAAATCCAGTGATGGCAGCACTGATTGCCTGCATGTCTATTGTTCTTTCAAGCACCTTTGTGCTTTCTTTTGCTATGCTTCTGTGCATGGGAAAAATCAGCACACAGGGCAGAAACTTGTCTCCTCCCTCCCCTCTGTCATTAGCTGCTGCTTCTATCTGCTCTATGGTATTGATATTGACTAGTTTTCCCTCCCGGCTAAGGGTTCTTCTTAAGGTTTCTTTTGGGGGCCTCATTTCCTTGCACCACTTGGTTTCCATTTGACAGCTTCATGTGGGTGTCTGTGTGTTGGCATCCAGAGTACATGACCCAGATATATCCAAAGTTTCCTTCTATTTCCAGTGGATATGAGCTACTAGTGGGTAATTTCTTGATTAGACCTGTCAGCTACTTGATGAAAATGCTATGATAAAGGCCCAGCTGGCCCAGTATGCCATCATTAAACAGATAATGCGAGTGCAGGTTGCTCAGTTGCAGCACACATGGACCCTGGGGCAACTATTCCCCTCCTAGAGCATTTCAGCAGAGACTTCCAAAAATTTAAGGGTTTCCTCAACCAATGTCCCCTTCTGTTTTCGCTTTGGCCCCCACTGACCAGGGCAAAGTAGGACTCTTAATTAATATCCTGATGGGAGAGATGCGGGAGGTCTTCGCCTCAAATGGAATGAAAAACCCCATATTGTCATACTGGGATGCCTTCCTTGAAGCCTTCTCATCTATTTTTGATGACCATGTGGCTGGAATCCCAGGGAATCCACACTGAGGTCACTCAATAAGGCTGAACTGCAAAGAATGGGACAGGCAAATCCCCAGATCTGGTAGATATTCCAATATTTAGATTACCAAACCAGCACAAAACAGCTTCTATATCTTACTGGTTACCCAGAAGCCAACAATACAGTTCCCTTAAAGACAGGGTTCAGAGTTGCAGCTGTATTAGTCTGTATCCACAAAAAGAACAGGAGTACTTGTGGCACCTTAGAGACTAACAAATTTATTTGAGCATAAGCTTCCGTGGGCTACAGCCCACTTCATCAAATTTGTTAGTCTCTAAGGTGCCACAAGTACTCCGGTTCCCTTAAAGCAACTCAGCCTTAGGCCTCGACCCAGACACCCAAGTCAAATATGATGAGCATTACCTAAAATATTATTTATCATATACGAAAGTTCTACCAATCCCAAAGGCTTGGACACATTAACTTCCAGGTTAATAAATATTCCAGATCCTACCCTAATACATGCTTAACAGCTAATTCTTATTAACTAAACTAAAATTTATTAAAAAAGAAAAGAGAGAGAGTATTGGTTAAAAGATCAGTATATATAGAGACATGAGTGTAGTTCTGAGATAAGATTTATAGTAGAGATGGTTTGCTTTGTTGTTGCAAAGAGTTATTTCAGAATTAGTTCATAGGTTATAGTCCCATGTCCATATTCAAGGTGATCCAGATAGGACTGGAGATCTCAGGCCATGGATACACTGGCGTTTTACAGCGCTGCAACTTTTTCGCTCAGGGGTGTGAAAAATACGCTCCCCAAGCGCTGCAAGATACAGCGCTGTAAAGCGCCAGTGTAAACAATGCCGCAGCGCTGGGACCGTGGTTCCCAGCACTGCAAGCTAATCCCCATGAGAAGGTGGAGTACGTGCAGGGCTGGGAGAGCTCTCTCCCAGCTCTGGCACTGCGACCACACTCGCACTTCAAAGCGCTGCCGCGGCAGCGCTTTGAAGTTTCTAGTGTAGCCATGCTCTCAGCCTTATGACTTAAGCATCCCCTGCATGAAGCATCAAGCAGATCTGAGATAAAAAGAATCAGGACCCAAGGGGTTTTTATACAGTTCCAGGCCTTCTCTTGACAGGTTGGAGCCCTTAGGAGAACAATAGGCAATCATGGAGACTTTGAAGTACACCTATTTCCTAAGCATCACCGGTAATTAACATAACTCAATTGCCTGTTTTCCACCATTTGTAGGTGCTTTGCTATACATTTCAAAGAAAGATGAATAGAGTGCTATCACTAGGTTTACAGTTCATTTAAATGTTAAGATGTCCTTTTGATCTCTGAATTAACAGAATACATCATAGACAGGTACTGTTTGATTACATTGTTAACCTCTAACAATATATATGTTAAGACTCAAAAAATTATCGACCAATATGTCCCTAAAGGTTGAATATGGGTTACTGAGCCTGCAAGCTGCTTAACCCTTTCAGGCCATGCGTCACACTTTGTATAAGATTTGTTACAATTATATAACAGTTGTAGCAACAATGATTTGCATGGTCATATTCTAATCAGATAACATCACAGACGACACCACACTCACTCAGCAGAAGCAGCCCTGCAAACTCTATATCAAGGGCAGGAACTGGTTGATTCTGACACTGCCATTTGAGGCAACTTGTCTCTGACACGGAATGGAATGAAACAGCCCAATTCTAGCAATTCTATTGGGGATTATGTTAAGAGATCAAGGATGAACAAGCTCACCTTTAAACCCTGACCCACCTAAATGCCTTCATTGACCTTGCCATACGTGTTGACACAGGCAGTGTGACTGAGGAAAAGAGAGGAAATGGGTTGCACCACCACCTAGCTGAGGCACACCATTACCCATCTGCAATCCAGTCCCAGAACCTATGAAAATCAATGCAGCCCATCATCCCATAATCCCCAAGGAGAAAGATCATTGCCAACACCATGGCTTGTGCTTCTTCTGTGTACAATTCAGCCACACCCTCACCAGATGCCTGTCTCAGGCTGTTGCACAGAAAAAAATGGGAAACAACCAAGCCCAGGAATAGTAAGGGGGACTAGTCTGCACAGATGCTGGGATATCTATCCACAGGCTACCCTCCACTCCTTATTGAAATATGTCCAAGTCCTATTCACACTTACAAATCCAGTTTTGGCTGCACGTCCCAGGAATCCCCATCAAATACCCCCTCAGTGGGAAAACATAGATAACCATAGAATCATAGACTATTATGGTTGGAAGAGACCTTAGGAGGTCAGCTAGTCCAACCCCCTGCTCAAAACAGGACCATCACCAACTAAATTATCCGAGCTAGGGCTTTGTCAAGCCGGGCCTTAAAAACTTCTAAGGATGGAGATTCCACCACCTCCCTAGGTAACCCAATCCAGTGCTTTGCCACCCTTCTAGTGAAATATTGTTTCCTTATATTCAACCTAGATCTCTTCCACTGTAACTTGAGACTATTGCTTCATGTTCTGTCATCTGCCACCACTGAGAACAGCCTACCTCCATCCTCTTTGGAACTGGCCTTCAGATAGTTGAAGGCTGCTATCAAATCCCCCCCCCCACACTCTTCTCTTCTGAAGATTGAATAAGCCAAGTTCCCTCAGCCTCTCCTCGTAAGTCATGTGCCCCAGCCCCCTAATCGTTTTCATTACCCTCCGCTGGACTCTCTCAAATCTGTCAACATCCCTTCTGTAGTGGAGGGACCGAAACTGGACATAATACTCCAGTTGTGGCCTCACTAGTGCCGAATAGAGGAGAATAATCATTTCCCTCAATCTGCTGGCAATGCTTCTACTAATACAGCTTAATATGCCATTGGTCTCCTTGGCAATGAGGGCACACTGCTGACTCATATCCAGCTTCTTGTCTACTGTAATCCCCAGGTCCTTTTCTGCAGAACTGCTATTTAGCAAGTCAGTCCCCAGCCTGTAGCAGTGCATGGGATTCTTCCTTCCTAACTGCAGGACTCTGCACTTTTCCTTGTTGAACTTAATTAGATTTCTTTTGGACCAATCCTCCAATTTGTCTAGGTCACTCTGGACCCTACCCCTATCTTCCAGCGTATTTACCTCTCCTTGTAGTTTAGTGTCATCTGTGAACTTGCTGAGGGTGAAATTCATCCCATCATCCAGATCATTAATAAAGATGTTGAACAAAACCAGCAGCAGGACCAAACTCTGGGGCATGCCTCTTGACACAGGATGCCAACTAGACATCGAGCCATTGATCACTACTCATTTAGCCCAACAAACTAGACAGCTTTCTATCCACCTTATAGTCCATTCATCCAATCCATACTACTTTAATCTGCTATCAAGACTACTGTGGGAGACTGTATCAAACACTTTGCTAAAGTCAAGATATATCAGATCCTCCGCTTTCCCCATATCCACAGAGACAGTTATCTCATCATAGAAGGCAATCAGGTTGATCAGGCATGACTTATCCTTGGTGAATCCATGTTGACTGTTCCTGATCACCTTCTTCTCCTCCAAGTGCTTCAAAATGATTTCCTTGAGGACCTGCTTCATGTTTTTGCTGGGGACTGAAGTGAGGCTGACTGGTCTGTAGTTACTTGGGTTCTCTTTCTTCTCTTTTTTAAAATATGGGCGCTATATTTCCCTTTTTCCAGGCATCCGGGACCTCCCACAATTGCCACAAATTTTCAAAGATAATGGTCAATGGCTCTGCAATCACATCAGCCAACTCCCTCAGCATCCTCGGATGCATTAGCTCTGGACTCATGGACTTATGCATGTCCAGCTTTTCTAAATAGCCATTAACCTATTCTTTTACCAGTGGGGGCTGCTCATTTCCTCCTCATACTGTGTTGCCCAATGCAGCAGTCTGGGAGCTGACCTTGTCTGTGAAGACTGAGGCAGAAAAAGCATTGAGTACTTCAGCTTTTTCGACATCACCTGTCACTATGTTGCCTCCCCTGTTCAATAAGAGTCCCACACTTTCCCTGACCTTCTTCTTGTTGCTAACATACCTGTAGAAACCTTTCTTGTTCCCCTTCACATCCTTTGCTAGCTGTAACTCCAATTGTGCCTTGGCCTTCCTGATTACATCCCTGCATATTCTAGCAATATTTTTATATTCCTCCCTAGTCATCTGTCCAAATTTCCACTTCTTGTAAGCTTCCTTTTTGAGTTTAAACTCACCGAAGATTTCACTGTTAAGCAAGCTGGTCACCTTTCATATTTGCTACTTTTTCTGTGCATTGGGATGGTTTGTTCCTGCATCCTCAAAAATTCTTCTTTAAAGTATAGCCAGCTCTCCTGGACTCCTTTCCCCCTCATATTAGCCTCCCAGGGGAACCTGCTCATCAGTTCCCTAAGGAAGTCAAAGTCTGCTTTTCTGAAGTCCAGGGTCCATATTTTGCTATTCTCCGTTCTTCCTTTTGTCAGCCATCTCATAGTCACCACTGCCTAGGTTGCCACCTACTTCTACTTCCCCTACCAATTCTTCCCTTTTTGTAAGCAGCAAGTCAAGAGGAGCACGGCCTCTAGTTGGTTCCTCCAGCACTTGTACCAGGAAGTTATCCCCAACACTCTCCAATAATTTTATAGATGTTGACACAGCACAAGACTTGGGCAGCCCACTGCAGCAAAATAGGGCCCCTTAGCTCATAGAGACTATAGACGTCTTACTCCTGACTTCAGACCTAGTAACACTTGAAATGTTACTCCTGGAAGTTGTTATCCAGGACCATAAAGAGATACTACAATCAGAGCAATCCATTCACTCCACTGCCCCCCTCCCCTAATTTTTGACATATTGTGGCTGGCCAGTCATGACCTGCATGTCTTTTGGTGTGAGGAGAAAGTCAGTTTCTTGTCAGCAAGTTTGCCTGCAGGCACCATCAGATGAATATTGGCTTCAAGATGCAACCCTCCAGCCATATCCAGGATGACACTGAGGAGCGTGGGCCCAGGCTCTGGCCCAGACAGGACGCTCATCAGAACCGCTCTCTGCTCTTCCCTCCAACTCCCATGAATGGTTTTGAGAAGAAAAATGTGGATGCCCTACCACTGCACCATGACTATGATTGTCTGACTGAGTTGCAATCTGGAAACAAGATACCTTTCAGCGACATTTATGCCACATCAAAGCCAGAACTGACTGCTTTGTGATTCTATCTCCACGAGAGTCTTGTCAAGGGATTTATCCATCCCTTCACATTCCCTGCCTGGCCCCCAATTCTTTTAATTTAAAAGAAACATAGGACCTTGTGTTTATGTGTGGATCACTAGGCGATCAACCAGCTAACCATCAGAAACTGGTATGATCTCCCACTAATTCTGGAATTGTTCAACCACATATAATCTGCCCAGGTGCTTACCAAGTTCAACCTGTGAGAAGCCTATAACCTGATGCAGATATGCAGGGGATGAGTGGAAAACAGCCTTTTGAACCAGTGTGGCACTACAAATATTTGTTAATGCCATTCATTCTTAAAAATGATCCAGCAACATTTAAGCACTTTGTGAATGAAATATTTCATGACATCCTAGACCAATATGTCATAGTCTTTCTTGATGATATACTCATCTTCTTGGAGATTCCCAAGCAGCACACTCAACATGTCCATTCTGTTCTGGATCAACTCCAGTGACATAGCCTATATGCAAAGCTTGAGAAGTGCAGTTCCAACATCTTGTCCCCTGAGAACCTCCAAATGGAACCCAGGAAGGTACATGCTATTCGGACCTAGGCAGCCCTCCAGAACATCAACAAACTGCAATGCTTCCTAGGATTCATTAATTTTAATAAGTGCTTCATTCCTGGGTTTTTGAACCTGATAGTCCCGTTGATAGAGCTCTTCTGAAAACTTACCTCATTTATCTTGTCTCTGGAGGCTCAATAGACATTCGATCAACTCAAGATGGTCTTCACCAACACTCCAGTCCTCACTCATCATGATCCAATGTGGGCCTTTGTCATTGAGACCACAGCATCTAATGTTGCAATCGGGGCATCTATTCCCTTGTGCCTCTGACTCTTGGAAACTCACACTAGCAAAACAAAATTATAAGATTTTAGATAAGGTGCATCTAGCATTAAAAGCTAACTTTGGGGAATGGCACCACCACTTCAAAGGTGCACAACACCAATACAAGTATATACAAATCATAAAAAACTTGGCGTATGTCCACAGAGCACAAGCACTGAACCAAAGACAGTTTTGATGTGCCCTGTTCTTCACATACTTTAATTTTGCCTGTATCTATCACCCAGGAGTTCAGAACAAGGCAGCTGCCTCCTTGTCCCTAAAAGGGGAATACCTCCCTGACCATGACCATTCCCCCACAGAGCCACTGCACATCCTCAAGCCTCATAATTTCCTGGAGGCTGCCATTCCTCAAGATCTCCTGTCTTTAATCCATTCAGCTACAAGGGAGGAACCACTTTCCAGGGACTTCAAGCCAGTAAGTAAAGGACAACCCTAGGTGTGGGACAGCTTGCTGTATGTCAAGAGTCACTTATACATTTGTGATGGTCTGTACTACTGTATTAACTCCTTCCATGCTATTATGATAATCTTGGTACAAATTAAGCCTTGTGAGGTCTCAGAATTCATAATTCACTGGTCATTGTTGCCCTGGAAAAATGTGTGTTGCAACATTGTGTGTAAAGTTATTAGATTCTACTATATAATGTTACTAAGATGTTTTAAGTCTGGGGAGCAATAAAACCAGTAACTCAGAGGCAAAAGACAAGATGACGCCTCAGTCAGACATAAAAAAGGTTAAATGTGCCAACACCTGCTTAATTGGCTATTCATTGGCAGGAAAGGGTACATGGGTGAAAAATCTTCATCTTAAAAAGAAACAGCTTGGAGTACTCATCCACACAGGCTCTTTTTGTCCCTTGAAACTCAGCTAGAGATGCTTCTCGAAGAAGGAATAAAACTATAAAAAGGGATATGGGCACACACAGTTGTTCTCACTGTGACAGATTAACTAAATAAAATGGCACACTTTGCCCCTGTTGCACATCTGTCTTCCACAGAAGAAATGCCTCAGCTCCTGGTGGAACATTTTATCCATCTTCAGGAGCTCTCAGCATAGATCAGGTCCAACCAAGGACCACAATTTGTGTCACAGTTTTGGTGCAAAATTCTATGATTGTTTGGGGTCCATGCTCATATGTCCTCTGCTTACCATTCACAAACTGATGGCCAGTCTGAATGAGTAAATGATGTTTTGGAAAAATACCTGCTGTGCTTTACAAATTATTGCCACAACTGGTCAGCCCTTCTTCTCCAAACAGACTTTGCCTACAACATCATCAACCATATCTTCACCACACAGAGTCCTTTCTGCGTGAACTTTGGATTCCATTTCCATTTAAAACTGGCCATATCTATCACCTCAACGAACCCCACACCTGCTGACTGCATCTTGCAGATCCATGGAGTCCAGAAGGAGCTTAAAACACATCTTGAGAATACAAAGGAGGATTACAAATGACACGCTGACCTTTGCATTTACTGTGGTACAGAAGGGGGGCTGTTTGCAATGCCGCTGCACAGACTAGCTTTATTGCAAAGTTGACTATCTCAGTACATACTCAGAAAGCCAGGTGATCAACCCTGTGACTATTCGACTCCGACTACTCAGATCTTTCTAGGTACATACAGTATTCATATGTCTCTATTAAAGCCATACATTGACAACCCTTTGTGCATCGAACACTGCCCCCTCATCGCACAGGTCCAGGGTCATGCTGCATATGTGGTCAATGACATACTGGACTTGAAAATGAAATGTGGTTCCCTTTGATATTTCATGACGGGGAGGTTGCTGCCCTGAGGGACAATCTTAGGAGCCAGCATCCCATGTCCCTGAAAACCACCAAGACAAACCTTGCCTAGGGCACTTCTACCCAAGTGTCTGGGTGCAAGGAGCAGCAGGATTTGAACCCAGACCTGTAAGGCAATTAACATCCCCACTTTGCAAATTCCACAATTTGCCACAGCAAATGGATTTCTAGGATCCCTGATCGTCAGCAGCTTTGGAACCTTTAGACTCACAGCACAAACACCTAATGACTTGAGTTAACAGATTAACTTGTAGCAGTAGTTGGCTGTTAAGCTCTCTGTGGACCAGCCATAAATAGCGCACTTGATCAGTCAGTGTTACAGCTATTCGTTGACAGTGGAGAAAGCTTGGGATTCAGGAATTCTGTGCTGTATTTCAGTAGAGTGCACTTTTTTGCTTTTGTCTCTGCCTTTTTTCTTTCCATGGAAAAACCCACCCAAAGTTAGCCATGTTATAAACCTCTTTTAAGCTAGTGGGCTTCCTCAGCAGCTCAGGGAAAAAAAAAGTGTGTGACAGGCTGAAACAGTCAGGAAGGGTCAGGGGTGGCTCTATGTATTTTGCCAGCCCAAACACAGCAGTAGTCAGGCGGCTTTCAGTGGCATGCCTGTGGGAGGTCCGCTGGCAATGCGGATTCAGTGGCACACCTGCGGGAGGTCCATGGCTTGCCTCCCCAAGCATGTACCTGGTGCGCTGTGCCTGGAGCCACCCTTGGGAAGGGTTAATGGCTGCCTGCCTATTATTTGACTCAGAAAGGGATTGAAGGAAGAGCATGCCTTCTCTTCTAGGCTGAGAGAGCTAGGGGAAATGGCTTTAGGGATTGTAGCCTGCATCGATCAGGGAAATTATATTGTCTTGCTTCGTGAGTTTGTGTGTGTTTGAATAGTAAAATTATGCCTTAAGGTAAAAGACTGAAACAGACTCAGGCAAGGCACTAATTGTTTCTTGGGCTGATGAAGGAGTTTACTAGCTTGTATGTGGTAGAGAGTGTAGGTAGGCCTGGGTGCCAGCAATTGGCATTCAAGGCAGGAAGGACAGTAATATTTGATTTTTTGGTAGACTCTCAGCCAACAGAACCAACCTAGCACCCACTTCTTGATCTACTCTACCCCAAAACGTCCTGATCACAGAACATTATGGAGTAGGTTCAATAAATTTCTCCAGTACAGTTTAGGAATAAGGAGCTGGGTGTGTCATGTCCCTGTCTGGGTATCTTGGGCAATTCTTGCCAGGATGCCCCTTGAGTTCAAAGTGGGATACTGCGAAACTAGGCCAGGTTCAGCCATATACCCGTTCACCCTAGCCAGCCAGCCATACAGCTGATTGAACATTGCATCATCCCTCTGGCTTTGAATAAAGTCAGGCCCACTAGCTATAGTCTGAGTATTGACCCTGGGGGAGGGGGAGCACACCAAGGGGTCCCTTGTACAGACACCCCAGTAGGGTCCATTATTACATTGCACAGTGCCATTCCTAGTTCCAAGAGCCTCCCTCCTGGCATGTGACATTCCCTTTGAAGAGTTCAGGATCAGAGAAGGGAAAGATCTCCACTGGCCAGTTTTGCCCCTGGTGTGAGTGCTCAGCTTTTGGACTGTCTCAGCTACTTCTTTTATGAAACTGGCTGCTAGGCTAAAGATCTAGGCATAGTTACAGTCATTTCTGTATTCCACCCTCATGTGGACATGAGTTGCAGGGTAGGGTCAGAAATCTGGTGGAACGTTGGCCACCCTCTTAAAATCTCAGCCACCACTGGACTCACTATCCAAAAGGGGGCACGTTTCAGGCCCTGGTCTCTGGGCATAATTCACTATTCAAAACACACACAAACTGCAGATTAACACAAAGCCATGCACTTCCGTTGATCCAAGCAACCTTTCCCCTCCAACCTGGAAAGAATACATGTCCTTTTCTTCAATCCCCCACTAAGTCATGTGAGAGGCAGGCAGCCCTTGACCTCTTTATGACTGTTTCACCCTATCAAAAACTGGTTCTTTCCATATCTACTGAGAGCCCACCAGCTGATAAGAGGTTTATAAGTTGGCTAACACATGGTGGGTTCTCACAAGGACAGAAAAAAGACAAATCCCTGGCACCACAGCTACCCCCCTACCAAATTTCAAGTCCCTGTTCCAAAGCATGGAGGCACTACAGCCTCTCAGTACAATGGTTATAAGAATTTTTAACAGTAATTTTTTAACATTGGCAAATCAGCATTTTTTTTAACCTTGTGATCTGAAGTGTCTGTACTGTGAGTTTTTTGTTAATAAAAGAATTCAAGAAGCAAACATCTCGTATGAAAAATTTCAGCCAGAACGATTGAAGTTTGGCAAAGTTATCAAAAATTAAAAACTAGTTCTTTAATGGAAAGAAATTAGGTAATCTTAACTATAAGGGTCACTACCAGATACACCTATAACATAATAAATTATAATTAAGAACTTTGTGTTGCGTAGATCATGATGTTCATGTACAAAGGACTCATGGTAAAAACAAAGCCTGAAACCAGTGGTGTTTCACCCAATTTTGGATTCTTTTGCAAATATTTAAATATTAAAATTCAACTTAGCCCTTTTATTAAAGATACATAGAATAGCCAAACATTCTCAAACTCGGGCACAGACATTTTCCCCCTTACCAGAGACAAAAGCGCACAGACAGACAAGCAATGCAAAGAGAAAGAGAAAGATAAGCATCTGATTAATCTTGTCATGTAGCATATGCAACATATTTATGGAAGTTTATTTATTTCTTTAAAAAATTATTTTGCAAAGCTGTCCAGAAAGAATGGTTTCTGTTGATGGTCACTAGCAAGACTTTAGATGTTTTTTATTCAGGTGGACCTTGCAAGAAAGATATAATAAAATACAGACAAATGTACAAATACTCCCTGGTTCAAGTATAAGTAGTCTAATGTATCCTTTCTCACATCATAGGACCAGTATTGGACAAAGCTGTTTCAAATGCTATTGGTCCATCAACCTACTGGCAAAAATAAAAATGTAACATGAAAGCATTTGATGCTATAGAGCTTCATATTTATTTTGATTCTGGAAACTTTTGTATGGAAAACTTAATGCTAAGAATGTACACTGAGTTCTGTTCAGTCTTATTTTTGTACTTTGAAATATTTCCTATGTACTAGGTGCATAATCCAATGAGCATTTTGCTTAAATGTTGTTGTATATGATGCACCTGGCCCCAGTGGTGGCAGATGACAGAAGCAGCAGCAATGGTCTCAAGTTGCAGTGGGGGAAGACTAGGTTGGATATTAGGAAACACTATTTAACTAGGAGGGTGGTGAAGTACTGGAATGGGTTACCTAGGGAGGTGGTGGAATCTCCATCCTTTAAGGTTTTTAAGGCCCAGCTGGGATGATTTAGTTAGTGTTGGTCCTGCTTTGAGCAGGGGATTGGACTAGATGACCTCCTGAAGTCTCTTCCAACCCTAATATTCTGTAATCATAGAATCATAATATTCCCCCTCTGAGGTCTATGTTTAGACTGAAAAGAGCATAATCTACAAAATGAAATACTAAGTTTCTTATGACAGGTGTTATATTTTTGCAACTCCTGCTGGAAAAATACTTAAACTTTATTCACAGTAATTTTACTAGATCTCAAATCAAATGTGCTGACAATTTTTCTCTCAAATATTTAAATAGGAAAGAGACAGAGAGAGCTAGAGAGATGTCAGCCTACATTGCCGAAGTTTCTGTATGCTTGCTAATGGTCTAATAAAATACTAAACACTTACAGGTCATGCTGGCACAAGCAGAGTAACTGAAAGCATCTCATAATAACAACACTTTGTAGTTTAAATGAAATGGTATCTACAACAATGAGAGTGCAAGTTTTTTATAATTAGTTGTGAAACGAGAATTCTTCCTCAGGGCTTCTATTATCTTGTTCAGTATCTGTTGCAGGGTGCTAAGAATAGGTACAGTATTTTGTAATCAATATGTCAGTGTTAATTTCTGTATCATGTAGCTTTGTATGTGTCTCAGACACTTGAAATAAGCCCTTGAAACTGGAGCCAACACTGTATTATCAGGATTGCTCAGTAAGACATGGAAAATTTATATTTAAAAAATATAGCTTGTATTGCTGTCTTTGTTTGTTGACAATCAATTTGTTTGTTTATTTGCAGCAGCAGTTGCATGTGTTTCCATTTTTATATAAATTGAATTGTTTAGGGTTACATAAAATGTCTGATTTTCCAGAACCATAGAATCGTAGAAAATTAAAGTTGGAAGAGACCTCAGGAGGTCATCTAGTCCAACCCCCAAAATTATAATGATAAAGTAATAAAACACTTAGAAATACAGCGGTGACTTCTTATAGGGAAATCATTTTCTCACAGAACAACTTGTAAATGATGAGGCATTATTAGAGGTGCCAAAGCATGCCTCTCCACTTTCTGGCTCCAGTTTTCTATAGCCCTCCCTTGAATCTTCGAAGGTTCCAGGTGGTAGCTTTTTTTCAGGCTGTCTGATTGAGCCACTGCCCAAACCCCTATCCAAGATATCCTTTGAAGACCTATCTAAGATATATGTCCCCCATTACCATAGTATCTGACCACCTCATCATCTTTAATTTATGTATCTTAACAACATGCCTGTGCGATAGCAAAGTACTATGATCCCCATTAATGGCTATTAGCCAGGATGCGTAAGGAATGGTGTCCCTAGCCTCTCCTTGTCAGAGGGCAGAGACGGATAGCAGGAGAGAGATCACTTGATCATTACCTGTAAGGTTCACTCCCTCTGGGGCACCTGGCATTGGCCACTGTCGGCAGACAGGATACTGGGCTGGATGGACCCTTGGTCTGACCCAGTATGGCTGTTCTTATGTTCTTATCCTCCATTTTGGAAGGCAGGGTGTGGGCCAGCAGGGAGCTGCAGACTACAGTCAGCATCAAGCTATACTTGCATTTATGTTAGAGCCATGTGATGTTTGAATAAAAATAATATAAATGTTAAATACTGTGACAGACTGACAATATCCTCTAATACCCTGGATAAACCTTATAGAATAAGATATTCTTTATTGAATTAAGTTTAACTTTATTGAATTAGGGATAATATCTATGCTGTATATTGTATGTGTTATTGTGGTTTTGCATGTACCTTCTCAGGTAGGGAGGGGGATGCTAACGTAATTGCTGGTATCAGCCCTTTGAAAACTACTCTGGTGAGATCAACATATACTAGTTCAACTGGATCCTTCAGGGATGAGTAGACAAAGAAAGGGTTTTTGAATAAATAGACTGGTTTTAACCACACTCAGGATCAGCAAATGGACAGATCCCAGTCCACAGAAGGCCCCAATCCAAATTGGAAAACCACATATGACTAGGTGCTTGTTCTGAGCTGAAGTTGTAATGAAATTGTAACCACAAATACTCTACTTGGGTGGGGGTTTCAAGAATTACTTATGCCAGAATCCATGTTAGAATTGGCAGGGGAGGGTGGGGGGGGCAGATCCCTGGTAAGCTTAATAGCATATGTGTAGGTTCTTTTATATGTTTTCTCTAAAGTTTTTTACCTTGAGACTAGAATAGGCTTGCATAGAAAGAGCCGTATGGTACTTATAACTGTAACAATTATACCTGTTAACTGTCTCAGAGGAGAAAGCAAGCAGGTATCCTTGAGCAACTTGTCCATGGTGGGAATAATACAGAGAAGGCAGGAACTGTGGAACATGGAAATACCCTGATCAGAAGGGAAAGAGATGTGTGTCTCCACTCAAGAGAGGTGATACTCAGGGGACCCAGAATCCTGAGACTAGGTGACCTTGCTGAACCACTGAGAAAAAACTTAAGTACAGTTGTCCTGAACTATGACAAATACAAGCTTTTGAAGCTTTAATAAGGACAACACCACACAGATGAATGGATTTTGCTAGCTGAGTGATGTGTGTCGTATCAGAAAAGAAAACCTTTAACAAAAGAAAGGCAACTCTATTGAAGTCCAAGATCTTTTTGAAACTCTTCAGCCAGTTCAGGACTGCAGCCCTTGAGATTAGTGAACCCTCTGCTGGAGATCCTGTTCTTCATGAAATTAGCTATTACTTTGTCAATGATCCTGTTCTTTATTAACTAATAAAAAGGAAAATCTGAAAGATGAAAAAAAAGAGAAAACAGAGACAAAATAAAATTTATGAATGAAAAAGAAAAGCCAAAAAAAAATGAAAATTAAAAATCTGAAAATGAGAACAAAAGCATAAAAATGGAATATTTTGAGATTTTTTTTTAAACAAAGTATAAGTTACTTCTAGGAATAACAAGCGCTTCATAAAAATGCTCCTTCACAAAAGCAAAGTTCTACAGCTAGATGGGGCCAATTCTTTGTGAAATTTCCCATAGCTGTCTTGGAGATCTTTTTAAATCTAAAAATCTGAAAAATAAATACAAATTGTGTAATAAATAAAAAACATTGTGCTCTGTTCCAGGTAAGGTTAGGTACACATAAGTCACCCAACACAGAATCACATAAGCAAGGAGATGAAAAGTTATAGTAGCTAACAATATATACCTTCTATTTCTTCACCAGCTCTCTGGGCTGCGGTCTCCTACTAGGACCTCCTCTGGACCTGGAAACTGTTCTCAGCGACCAGGTCCGTGGCGGCCACCGTGGGTGCCGACCTCCTCGCGGAGCCCCTGCTACACAATCCCCAGCTTTGTGTGCAGGTGACAGAGTCCCCCGCTGTGTGCCAGAGGTTGGTCCTGGCAGAAGTCACCAGAGTCAGAGACCTCCTGGACTACAACCGGGGAGACTGGCTTGATCCCCTGATGTTTGTTCAGTGCATGGGGTTCTCCAGGCCTCGTACTCCCCATTGTGTACTTCAGGAGGTACCTACCTTGACCAGATCCTGCAAGAGGACATGCCCAGCCCACCCTCCACCCTGGGCCCTCCAGACCTTGTCATCGAGGCCCTGCCCTGTGGACCCAACCGGCCAGCCTGCCCCTTCACTGTGAGCCGTCTGCACAATTTGCAGCCAGTTAGTTTCCACACCGTGCCAAGGAAACATCTATACACACTCATGCTCCACACCCTTCACTTCCCCACCCTCGCGTCCCACCCCTACACAAAGCAGCAAGACCTCCTGCCACCTCTAGAGGGTGAGGAGCCCTGGTGGGCCAGTCTATATTCTACCCTGATCCCAAGGCCCGCCAGGGACATCAGCTAGAGGTTCCTTCACAGGGCCATGAGCATGGGTGCGTACTTGGTGTGGTTCACCTCCGTCCCGGACACCTGCCCCTTCTGCAGCATGAGGGAGACCCTGGTGCATGTTTACTTGGAATGTGCCAGGTTGCAGCCCCTATTCCACTTCCCCTTAGATACCCTGTTACATTTTTGGTTGCACTTTCCCCCTCACCTCGTTGTCTATGCACTCCCCATCCGTGGCCCCAAAAAGTAACGGGACCTCCTAGTCAACCTCCTCCTAGTCCTGGCCAAAATGACCATCTATAAAACCAGGGAGAGGAGGTTGGAGGATGGGGTCTTCTGTGACTGTGGGGCCTATTTCTAATCCTCTGTCTGCTCACATATCTGGACAGAATCCCTCTGGGCAGTGCCTGCTGGCTCCCTTGATGCCTTTCAGGAGCAGTGGGCTCTGTCTGGGGTCCTCTGCTCGGTGTCCCCATCAGGTTCCCTTCGTCTGACCCTTTGACCTCACTCCTGTCCCTGTTATCTCATTAGTTGTCCCCCGGAATCATTTGGTTTCCAGGCCCTGTGGATACTCCCCTTAGGCTGGAGAGGAGGAATCATTTAGCAGTGAATGGGCTTTCCCTGCCCACTTCCTGGATCCCAATAGGATTCCTTTACCAGAGACACAGATCTCACCACTCAAACAACCACTATGCATCAACACTACTGCAATTGAGGTGCCAGCTTTCAACAATGAATTTGATTTTCCAGATCTGTGCAAGTAGGATAGTAGGGGAGAAGTCTGGTCTGTTTGTGATGTTAGTGGGGAGATGGTAGGCTTGGGGAGTTAATACAGATGAGCAAATCACCTTGAAAAACATAAGGCACTACTTCCTAATATGCTCCCATTTCTAGAACTGAATTTGAGCCATGCAATTTTTAAGGCTCTAAAATACATAGGTACATTTTTTCTACTGCCTTTTTGCATCTGGGCTGGAACTAAAAAAAGTGAAATTCCACAAGTAATAGTCTTCTTGAAAGTCTTCCAGTCCCATTTTGAAAACCCAAAATATTTGGATAGTGCAAGGGAAGCTGCAGGTAAATATCAAGACTTTAGAGCTGTTATTTCATCTAATAGTTATCTCCAAATGATTTGAAGTTCAATTATCACCTGTAATATCTTAAACAAACCCAAATTTAGACTTTGCAAAGGCAAGATCAGTAAGGAACAAGTACAAACATAAAATGATACATTTCTATCAGACAATCTGTGCTTTCATAAGCCTATTTGATAATTTGAAAAAAAGAAGTCTGAATGTTGAGATTTAGTTTTGTAAGAGTTGCCTTACATAACTACTATGGATTTGTATTAGAAAGAAAATGTTTTAAGCTTACTCAAGGTCTGATATCAAAAGCTACAAATTAAATGTGATAGTAAATATGGAAAACATGTCCAGGCTCGGGAAAGCCCCTTTATGAAATGACTCTTCACATGTTTGAAGATGGAATGTGCATGAAATATTTTTCACAGACATAAAAGTTAATAACTAGCAGTGTGGTAAAACATGTTTATATTAATGTTATGTGAACATCTTAGCATGCTTTAAAATGAAATAATTCTGGAACCAATTTGTACAAGTACAGTTTTGTACAAAAAATTCTTGTAATTGAAAAGGCAATCAAGCATTTTTAAAAACTCATTAAATTTGGTATAACAACTTTCTTACCACTGGTTTTCTGTGTTCCTGTTTGCTTAATGAACACAGTCATATATTGTACTTAGGGCTTCATATTTTGTTCATTGTCACTTCCCTGTCTTTCTCCTGATATGTGCTCTTCACATTTAATTCATATTTTAATATTTAACACTTAAACTCATGACCTTGCACTTGCCCAAAATGAAGTGTCCAGCCATGTTTATAATCTACCTACGTCTAGATCTGACCCGAGGGGACACCAATTGCCCATGACACCCAAAAGAAGGGGCTGTCATTTTAGTTATATTGAATTTATCAGAGCACGGATTTCTGGCTTGACTGGAGAGCTGTTTCACTAAATGGTCATCTTTGTCTCTAGTCTACTTGGATGTGATCATTTTCTTTTATATTATTACTAGATGATCAAATTTAACTTCATCACCAAATCTGGATTCTGTCTTTACTGGTCATATGCATGTATAAAGCAGCTGTCAGGCTAGATCCTCAGCAGTTATAAATCAGTGTCACTCCATTGATTTTCACCACCTAAACATCTGTCCCATTATCTTCAATATCCATACTTACGATTCCATAAGAACATAAGAACAGCCATACTGGGTCAGACCAAAGGTCCGTCTAGCCCAGTGGCTTGTCGTTCAACAGTGGCCAATGCCAGGTACCCCAGAGGGAATGAACAGAACTGGAAATCACCAAGTGATCCATCCCCTGTTGCCTACCCCCAGCCTCCGACAAACAGAGGCCAGAATCATCCCTACCCATCCTGGCTAATAGCCATCGATGGACCTATCCTCCATGAATTTATCTGGTTATTTTTTGAACCCTGTTATAGTTGTGGCCTTCACAACATAGAATCATAGAAGATTAGGGTTGGAAGAGACATCAGGAGATCATCTAGTCCAAGCCCCTACTCAGAGCAGGACCAATCCCCAACTAAAACATCCTCTGGCAAAGAGTTCCACAGGTTGACTGTGGTTGTGTGAAGAAATGATTAATTTTTTTGTTTTTAAACCTGCTGACTATTATTTGACTATTTGACTAGTTCTTGTTTATGAGAAAGTGAATGAAACTTCCTTATTTACTTTCTCCACACCAGTCATGATTTTATAGAACTCTATTATATCACCCCTTAGTCATCTCTTTTCCAAACTGAAGAGTCCCCATTTTACTAATCTCTCCTCATAAGGAAGCCATTCCATACCCCTAATAATTTGTGTTGCCCTTTTCTGAAACTTTTCTAATTCCAATATATCTGTTTTGAGATAGGGCAATACATCTGCACTCAGTATTCAAGTTGTGGGCATACCATGGATTTTATATAGAGGCAATACAATATTTTCTGTTTTATTTTCTATCCCTTTCTTAATGATCTCCAACATTCTGTTCACTTTTTTTGACTGCTGCTTCACATTGAGTGGATGTTTTCAGAGAACTATCCACAATGACTCCAAGATCTCTTTCTTGAGTGGAACTGCTAAATTACACCCCATCATTTTATATATACAGTTGGGATTATGTTTTCCAATGTGCATTACTTTGCATTTATCAATATTGAATTTCATCTGCCATTTTGTTGTCCAGTCACCCAGTTTTGTGAGATCTCTTTGTAGCTCTTCACAGTCTGCTTTAGACTTAACTATCTTGAGTAGTTTTGTATCATCTGCAAATTTTGCCACCTCACGGTTTACCCCTGTTTCCAGATCATTTATGAATATGTTGAATGGGACTGGTCCCAGAACAAACCCCTGCAGGACACCACTATTTAACTCTCTCCATTCTAAAAACAGACCATTTATACCTACTATTTGTTTCCTCTATTTTAATCAGTTACCAATCCATGAAATCATCTTCCCTCTTATTCTGTGGCAGTTTACTTTGTGTAAGAACCTTTGATGAGGGACCTTGCCAAAGACTTTCTGAAAATCTAAATAAACTATATCCACTAGATTCCCCTTGTCCACATGCTTGTTGACCTCCATTTGGAATTCTAGTAGATTGGTGAGTCATGATTTCCCTTTACAAAAAACATGTTGACTCTTCCCCAACAAATTATGTTCATCTATGTGTTTGAGAATTTTGTTCTTTGCTATGGTTTCAACTTGTTTGTGCAGTATTGAAGTAAGACTTATTGGTCTGTAATTGTTGGGATCACCTCTGGAGCCATTTTTAAAAACTGGCATCACATTAGCTATCCTCCTGTCATTTGGTACAGAAGCTGATTTAAATGATAAGTTACAAACCAGTTAGTAGTTCTGCAATTTTACATTTGAGTTCCTTCAGAACTCTTGGGTGAATACCTTCTGGTCCTGTTGACTTGCTATTGTTTAATTTATCAATTTCTTCCAAAACCTCATCTAATGACACCTCAATCTGGGATAGTTCCTCAGATTTGTTACCAGAAAAGAATGACTCAGGTTTGGGAATCTCCCTCACATCCTTAGCCACAAAGACCAATTCAGATAATTAATTTAGTTTCTCCACAGTGGCCTTACTGTCCTTGAGTGCTCCTTTAGCACCTGCCCCTGGAAATTTCCACTACATTCATCTGATGAAGTGGGTATTCACCTACGAAAGCTCATGCTCCAAAACGTCTGTTAGTCTATAAGGTGCCACAGGATATTCTGCTGCTTTAGCATCTCGATTGTCCAGTGGTCCCCATTGGTTGTTTAGCAGGCTTCCTGCTTCTGAGGTACTTAAACATTTTTTTGCTATTTCTTTTTGAGTCTTTGGCTAGCTGTTCCTCAAATTCTTGTTTGGCCTTTTTAATTATATTTTTATACTTTACTTGCCAGAGTTTACGCTCCTTTCTATTTTCCTCACTAGGATTTAACTTCCACTTTTTAAAGGATGCCTTTTTGCCTCTCACTGGTTCTTTTGCTTTGTTGTTTAGACACGGTGATACTTCTTTGGTTCTCTTTCTATTTTTTTTTAATTTGGAGTATACATTTACTTTAAGCCTCTATTATGGTGTCTTTAAAAAGTTTCCATGCATGTTGCAGAGATTTCACTTTTGGCACTGTACCTTTTAATTTTTGTTTAATTAACCTCCTCATTTTTGTGGAATGCAAAACAAAACTATTTCAGAGTTTAATTATTCTTATAGTTGGAAAGTTTTTTCCTACTATCTAGCCCAGATCTCCCTTGCTGAAGATTAAGGCCATTACTTCTTCTCCTACCTTCAGTGTACATGGAGAACAATTGATCTCTGTCCTTTGCATAACAAACATTACTGTATTGAAGACTGCCATCAGGTCCCTTCTCAGTCTTCTTTTCTCAAGATAAAACACACTCATTTTTTTTTTTTTTTTTACTTTTCCTCATGTCAGTTTTTTTAAAACGTTAATCATTTTCTTGCTGTTCTCTGTACTTTTTCCAGTTAAGTCACATATCTCCTGAAGCATGTGACCAAGAATCCAGCTGAGGGTCTCATCAGTGTCAAGCAAAGTTGTCTTCCAAGTCTTCCATGAAAAACTCTAATTAATGCATCCCAGAATATTAGCCTTTCAAAATTGCATCACATTGTTGACTAATATTCAATTTGAGATCCACTATAACCTCCAGGTCCTTGTCAGGAATGCTACAACCTAGACAGTTATTCCACATTTTGTAGTTGTGAATTTGAATTTTCATTCCTAAGTAAAGTACACTGTATTTATCTTTATTGAAGTTCATCTTATTTAATTTAGTCCAATTCTCCAATTTGACAAGATCATTTTGAATTCTAATCTTGTCCTTCAAAGTGCTTGCAGCCCCTCCTAGCTTGGTGTCATCTGCAAATTTATTAAGCATACTCTCCATTCCATTATCCAAGTCATTAATGAATAGTGAATAGTAACTGGACCCAGGACTGACCCCTATGGGACCCTACTTGGTATGACCTTCTAGTTTGACAGTGAACCATTGATAACTATACTTTGAGTATGGTCTTTCATCAATTGTGCGCCCACCTTATAATACTTTAACCTAGACTTCATTTCTCTAGCTTGCTGATGAGAATGTCATGTGAGACTGTTTCAGAAGCCTTACTAAAATCAAGATATATCACATCTACTGCAACATCCTATCAGATAAGGCCAATAATCCTTTGATAGGCCAATAATCCTATCAAAGAAGAAAATTAGGTTGGTTTGGTATCCTTTGTTTTTTAAAAATACATGGTGGCTATTGTTTATAGGTCTATGATCCCATAGGTCAGTGGTTCTCAAACTTTAGTAACCTGAGGACTCCCATTTTGATTTAAAAATTTTTGCAGACCCCCAAACCAGATTCTAATTTTCCTTGGATGTGCTCAACCCCTACTCAGTCCCAGACCCCACCTCCACTCCACCCCTTCCCACAAGGCCCACCCCATTTCTTCTCACCCTACTCCACCTCTGCCCGTCCTCTTCCCCACCTCTTTACACCTCCTCCCACAAGTGCACGCCATCTCTGTTGATCCCCCTCCCTCCCAGTGCCTCCTGCATGCCACTGAACAGCTGTTCAACAGTGCGCAGGAGGCATTGGGAGGGAGAAGGAAGAGTTGATCTGGGGGGCCAGAGGCCCTGGACCTGACTCATGAAACATGGGAGTATCCTTGCAGACCCCCCAGTAGTCCACAGAGACCAGTTTGAAAACCACTGCTCTAGATGTTTACAAATTGTTTAATATTTTGTTCCAGTATCTTTCCAGATATCAAAGTTAGGCTGACTGGTCTATAATTCCTTGGGTCCTATTTGTTCCCCTTTTTAAAGATAGGTACTCTGTTTTCCCTTTTATAGTTCTCTGGGGCCTCAGCTGTCCTGCATGAGTTCTCTAAGAAAGTTGCTAATGGTTCCAGGATTGCTCCAGCTAGTTCCCTATGTACCCTAGGATGAACTTTATCAGACCCCAATGATTTAAATACATCTAACTCATCTGAATGTACTTTCCTATTTTGGCTGTGTTCCTTCCCCCTTGTTGTTAATATTAACTGTGATGTGTATCTGGTCACCATTGTGGAAGAAGAGAAAGAAAGAGACGGTTTAAGTGCAGCCATTTAAGTGTCAGAGACTGAGCAACTGTTGAGCTAAGTCTTAGCCTAATATTGCGACACCTGTAGAAGCAGCGCTCATGTCAGAAGCGAGTGAGAAACAGCGTGACCTAGCCTTGAGATAATGATGTTTTGAGAAGAGAACATGAGAAAATAATGGAATAGATAGCAAATAGCGTAAATAAAATGCAGATGTTTTTAATTAATTCACGTCAAAAAGAGGTATAAATGCTTGTGTGATTTTGCTTGTGCTCTGAAGAAACTGAGGCAGAGATGCTCTCTGCCAGCTGTAGTCTTTCCTTGCAATTGCTTGAATAAAGCTGTCTCTGATTTTGTTGCTTCCAACCTGAGAGTGGAGTTCATTTCTCCTACACCATTAACCTTCTTTAGTGAAAACTGAAGCAAAATAGGCATTAAACACCTCAGCATTTTTGATGTCATCACTTATTCGCTCTCCTCCCCCACTAAGTAGAGGACCTACACTTTCATTTGTCTTTCTCTTGATCTTAATATTTTTAAAAACAGCAAAGAATCCTGTGGCACCTTATAGACTAACAGACGTTTTGGAGCATGAGCTTGCGTGGGTGAATACCCACTTCATCAGATGCATGTAGTGGAAATTTACAGGGGCAGGTATATATATGCAAGCAATCAGGGAGGATGAGGCCCTGTTCTAGCAGTCGAGGTGTGAAAACCATGATACAGTTCTGCAGCGATCTGGAAGCCATGATACAGTTCTGCGGTGATCTGTATACACGATACAGTTCTAGCAATTGAGGTGTGATACAGTTCTAGCAGTTGAGGTGTGAAAACCATGATACAGATCTGCGGCGATCTGGAAGCCTACATTCGCCATCTCCGACTCAAAGAATACTTTCAGGACAACACTGAACAGCGCACTGATACACAGGTGCCCTCCCACAAACAGCAGAAGAAGAAGAACTCCACGTGGACTCCTCCTCAGGGTCGAAATGACAGTCTGGACCTATACATTGAATGCTTCTGCCAACATGCACAGGCAGAAATTGTGGAAAAACAACATCACTTGCCTCATAACCTAAGTTGTGCAGAACCCAATGCCATCCACAGCCTCAGAAACCACCCTGACATTATCATCAAAGAGGCTGATAAAGGAGGTGCTGCTGTCATCATGAACAGGTCTGACTACCAAAAGGAGGCTGCCAGGACAACTATTCCCGTACCAACTTCTATAGGTCAATTCCCTCAGATCCCACTTGAGGAATTACATAAGGAAACGCACCATCTACTCAGACACTCTCTACACACCTTGGAACAAATCAACATACCTCAGAGCCCCACCAGGGTTATCGTCTATTTTCTATGTCGATTTCACCAAGATCCCAAACTTGGAAATCTGGATGCCCTATCACTTGAGCATTGCACTCTCCTGAAGAAGCTGTCTTGATAGTTGGAACTCTCTACTCAGACCTTTTGACCACCGACACTCCCAGCATACTCCGTGAACACACGATTTCTGAGGAAACTACAAGGCATTGTGACCTTCCAGAAAACACCATCCTAGCCACCATGGATGTAGAGGCTCTCTACATAAACACCCACCACAGATGATACAAGTGTCAGGAACAGATACCCTGATAGCCCACAACACCAATGGCTCTCTGAGCTCTGTGCCTTATCCCACACACAACTAGTTCAATTTGATGATAATATATATCCCCGATCAGTGGACGCTATGGGCAAGCCCCATGGCTCCCAACAATAGCAATATTTTTATGGCTGACTGGAACACGCTTTCCTCTGCTCTTTGTCCTCCACACCCCTTCTCTACCTATGCTACATTGATGACATCTCATCATTGGACCCATGGAAGAGACTGTGGAAAACCACCCGATTTTACAAAAGATTTCCATCCCCATAACCTTAGCCTGGACCATCTACAAGTAGGTTCTTTCTAGACACCGGTGCAAATAAGTGTGCTCACATTAACACCACCTATACGCAAACCTACTGACTGCCATGCCTACCTTCATGCCTCCGCTTCCGTCCTGGCACATCACATGATCCATTGTCTACAGCCAAGCATGAGGTAAACTGCATCTGTTCTAACCCTCAGACAGAAACCAACATACAATCTCCACCAAGCATTCAACCTACAATACCGCACGAGGAAATAAGGAAACAGATCAACAGAGCCAGACGTGTACCCAGAAGCCTCTACTACAACAACCCAAGAAAGAAACCAAAAGACTCATTGGCCATCACAACAGTCCCAGCTAAAACCCCTCCAACACATCATCAAGGACCTACAACCCATTCCTGGACAACGTCCACACTTTCACAGGCCTTGGGTGTCAGGCCAGTCCTCGCCCATAGCAACATGCCACTGAAATATTCTCACCAGTAACTGCAAACCACGCCATAGTAACTCTAGCTCAGGAACCAATCCATGCAACAAACCTCGATGCCAAGTTGCCACATATCTACACCTGCGACCATACAGACCTAACCAGATCAGCCACACCATCACCATTCGGCATATGATGTGTAATATACGCCTCATATGCCGCAATGCCCCTCTGCTATGTACAGGCCATGACCAGTCTCTGTGGAAAAGGGTAATGACACAAATCAGATATTAGGAATGGCAATACAAACCGTAGGAGAACACTTCAACCTCCCTGGCCACATTATTCAACCTTAAGGGCCATCCTGCAGAAAAAACTTCAGGACCAGACTCAAGGAAACTGTGAGCTTCAGTTCATCTGCAAATGTGACACCATCAGCTCAGGATTACAAAGACTGTGAATGGCTTGCCAACTACAAAACCATTTCTCCTCCCTTGTTTTCACACCTCACGCTAGAACGGCCTCATCCTCCTGATTGATTAACCTCGTTATCTCTAGCTTGCTTGCTATATATACCTGCTCCTGGAATTTCCACTACATGGCATTGACGAAGTGGTTATTCACCATGAAACCTCATGCCCAAAACGTCTGTTAGTCCTATAGGTGCCACGGATTCTTGCTGCTTTTACAGATCCAGACTACACAGCTACCCCCTCTGATACTTAATATATTTAAAGAATGTCTTCTTATTGCTTTTTATCTCCCTTGCTAGATATAACTCATTTTGTACTTTTTCTTTATGATTTTGTCCCTACATGCGGAAAATATTCTTTGCACTCCTCCTTAGCAGTTTGTCTATCGTTCCATTGTATGTATGATTCCGTTTTGATTTTCAGGTCATTAAAGTGCTACTGATGGAACAATATTAGCCTCCTCTTATTCTTCCTATATTCCACTTTGCATAGGGACAGGTTGCAATTGTGCCTTTAAAATTGTCTCCTAGAGAAACTAACAGCTCTCCTGAACTCCTTTTTCCCTTATATATTTTTTCCCATGGGAACTTATCTACCAGTTGAGTTTGTTAAAGTCTGCCTTTTTTTAAAAGTCTGTTGTCCTTATTCTGCTGCTCTTTCTTTAGAATCATGAAATTTGGTGTATATATGAAATTTATAATTTCATGATGATTCTCGCTCAGATTACCTTCTATCTTCAGATTTGCTACCTGTTCCTCCCAGCTGGTCAGAATGAAGTCTAAAATGGCTGTGCCCCTGGTTACTTCCTCCACATTCTGAAACAAAAAGTTGTCCCCAATACATTCTAAGAACTGATGGGAAATGTTGTGGTTTGGCATACTTTTCCAACAGATGGCTGGTAGTTAAAGTCCCCCATTACTAGCAGATTTTGTGTTTAGTATATTTCTGTTTGTAGTAGGAAGAGAGAGTCCTAGACATAAACCCTTGTATCAGAGGCCTGGTGTGAGGCCTGAGGCCTGGGCTAAAGTAGTAGTCAAAGCTTTACTGATATAAAGCAGAGATAAGCTTTGAGCAAAAGGACAGATCTGTTCACAGATATAAAGCAAAGATAAGCTGTGAGCAAAAGGACAGATCTGTTCACAGAATCTGGCAAGAACAGGGCTGATATTGCAGAAATACACATTCTTAAGAAGTGCTAGGCACAGAGTACTTATGCAAACACATTCTGATATCATGTGGTACCAGAACATGCCGATATCAAGGACGGTACAAAAACATTCCCCAAGGATAACAGGAACGCACTGACCCCTCCTAAAAGATAAGATCAGGATGACAATACGTAATAGAGATGTTTTGATCGAACCAACATGTTAGGTGATGGGTGAAAGCTAACCACGTCAAGGGGCAGTAACTATGTCAGAGGGGCAGTATGTAACTTGTTTGTATTGGGGTATAAAGGTATACCTCAGAGGGTGTATCTTTGTCCAGCCCAGGGAGGAACTAAAAGTCCTGCAGTTCACTGAGCTGGTCCATTGTTACAGGCACACATATTAGTGGTCCTGTAGAATCTGCGGGATACTAATACCGTGCTTCATCGATAATAAACCTGGCCTGGTGCCTTCGTATCTTGATGGATTTTGTGGTCATTGCCCAGTTCACTCGAGGGCTGTCTGCGCAGAGGTGGGGCAGCACACAGAGAACACACACATGCAGCCAAACACCTAACCATTATTTGTTCTAGAAATGCCTCCTTCACCTTTTCTTCCTGATTTGGTGTTCTGAAGTAAATCCCTTCAGTACCATGATGTCATCCCTATTTTCATACCTGTTATATTTACCTAGAGACTTTCAGCTGGTTTGCCTCTCATTTCCTATATATTCATGATGTATAATGCAACATCTCTTCCTCTTTTTTCTGCCTGTCTATCCTGAACAAGCTATACTCCTTACCAATATTCCAGTCATGAGACTTATCCCACTTTGTCTCAGTCACCTTTTGAAATCATAGACTGAACTCATTTGTGTATATATGTTGCCTGCTTTAACCTGTAACTAACGCTTTCATTTCTTTCTCATAGTTAATTAATCCTGGATGGCAAGATAGACTGGAGGGCCCACATGGACTGCCTGTGAGTCCATGGTAAGACTGTTACAGTCATCCAGGAGTTCACATTTGTTACTTGGTTCGTGAAATCTAATTGTGGAACATATCACCAGCTTGGAGTGTCTGCCCTGCTTTTAAAAGTCTGCCTGGAGGTTGGCATTCTTGGCCACAAGCTACTTCATACAGCATGACAATTGATGTAGTCTTGGCAGGATTCTCATGTCGCAAGTCAATTGTGCTTATAGGTCATACCCACAGCACTATTAAAAGTTTAAACTTGATACTGAGAGTTTATAAGGGTTAAAGACTTGTCACAATGAGTGAATCGCACTCTTGGGACAAAAGACCTGGAGCATTTATGCTTGGAAAGGGGATTGTTTTTTGAAAAGAAAATCTTTGGTCAGGAGCTGAAAATTTTGTTCATAGACTTTGACCTGGCAGCAGGGATTGGAGTAGGGTCTGAGGCCCCTCCCCTGACAACTGCAGGGGAACTGGTTTGGCTGAAGCTCCAGGCAGCCCATTTAGAATGTGAACACCAGATACTGATGATGGAACTGTTGATCAAGAAGAAAGAAATGAAGGAGGCAGAACAGAGAGCCTACCCAAGATGCATAATGAATTCATGTTTTTAATGTTATGGAGGATTGTGATACTAAGGTGTATAAGAAATTTAAAGAAAATATAGTGAAAACTTTTAAGATTACTCGAGTCCTGTCTATTGAATTTATGTGGAACAGTTTCAGCATGAGAAAGACCCAGCCCACATTAGCCGAGCATCCTATTTCGCAGTTTGTCGTTGTGCACAGATGTTGCACACTCACCTCTGAGGGGAAAGCTGCAAGTTGAATTCCCACAGAGTGGGAACTTGAACTTTCAATCTCCCACATACCAGATGAGTGCACTAGCTGCTGAGTATAGGGGGCATCAACACCAGTTCCTCTGGTGTTGTGGATGGTGTTTCCAAATTTCACACACCTCTAACCCTGACTGCAGAGGTGTTCTGTGTGGCCCAGGAGGGGGAAGATAAGGTGCTGCACAATGGGCGTGGGAGATCCATAAATAGAAAGCCTCCTCTCCACATTGATCTTGTGAGCATAGGACAAGTGTCCTGTCTAAGTAATTTCCTTCAAGAGCAAAGATTGAAATATGCTGGTTTATCGTTCACAATGCTTTCACAGATTCCAAGGCCAGAATGTATCATAGTGATCATGTAGTCTAACCTCTTGTGTAACACAGATCATAGAAGTTCCATCCAATAAGCATATCTTTTTGGAATAACCTTCCATATTAATGTAAAAATTGTCGGTGAAGGAGAATCCACCACAGTCCTTGGTAATTTGTTCCAAAGGTTAGTTAATCTCACCATTACAAATTTACACCTTATTTTCAATGTGAATTTGTCTAACTTCAACTTCCAACCATTGGATCATGTTATACATTTCTCAGCTAGACTGAAGAGCTCATTATTAAATATTTGTTCCCCATGTAGATACTTGTAGTCTGTGATGAAGTCAACCCTTAACCTTCTCTGTGTTAAGATGAATAGATGGAGCTCCTCGAGTCTATCACTATCAGGCTCGGTTTCTAATCCTTAAAGTATTCTCATGTCTCTTCTCTCAACCCTCTCCAATTTATCAACATCCTTCTTGAATTGTGGACACCAGAACTGAAGACAGTATTCTCGCAGTGGTACTAGTTCCAAATACAAAGGTAAAATAACCTCTTTACTCCTATTCAGGATTCCCCTATTTATGCGTCCAAGGTTAGCCTTAGACCTTTTGGCCACAGCCTTGCCTTCGGATCTCATCTTCAGCTGATTATTTACCACAACCCCCAAACCTTTTTAGAGTCACTGTTTCCCAAGATAGAGTCACCCATCATATAAGTATGGCCTTCACTCTTTGTTTCTAGCTGTAAACATTTACATTTAGCTGTATGAAAATATTTATTATTTGCCTGTGCCAGTTTACCAAGTGATCCAGATCATTCTGAATCAGTGACATGTCCTCTTCATTATTTAGCACTCTCCCAGTTTTTGTGCCAACTGCAAACTTTATCAGTGATGATTTTGTTTTCTTCCAGGTCATTAATAAAAATATTAAATAGGTTAGGGCCAAGAACTGATCTCATGATTCCACTTGAAACACTCCTACTCCATGATGATTCCCTGTTTACAATTACATTTTGAGACCTATGACTTAGCTAGCTTTTAATCCATTTAATGTGTGCCCTGTTAATTGTATACCTTTCTAGTTTTTTAATCAAAATGGCATGCAGTACCAAGTCAAATGCATTACAGAAGTCTGAGTATATTACATCAACATTTTATCAACCAAATTTGTAATTTCATAAATAAAAGGTATAGAGTTAGTCTGATAGGATCTGTTTTCTATAAACCTAAGCTGATTGGCATTAATTATATTACCATCCTTTTATTAATCAAGTCCTGTATCAGCCACTCCATTTTCTTGCAATATCAATGTCAGACTCAGAGGCCTAAAATTACCCAGATCATCCCTTTTACTCATTTTAAATATTTGCACAACTTTAGCTTTCTTCCAGTCTTCTAGAACTTCCCCAGTGTACCAAGACTCATTGAAAATCAACATTAATGGTCAGTCAGATCTTTTAATACTCTTGAATGCAAGTTATCTAGACTTGATTTAAAAATGTCTAACTTAAGTAGCTACTATTTAACATCCTCCTGAGATACTAGTGGAATGCAAAGAGTGATATCAGTGACTACATCATCAGTTGTTTTTTTTTACAATATAGAACAGATGTTTATTGAACACTTCTGCCTTTTCTGCATTATGTTTGATAATTCTACCATTTCTATGTAATTATTGACCCATACCATTGTTAGGATTCTCTTTTTTCCTAGTGTACTAAAAAAGAATTGTTCTTATTGTCCTTAACTTTGCTGGCCATAGATTTCTTCTTGTCTCCTTTTCTCCCCTTATCATTTTTCTACAATGTCTGGCTTCTGATTCATTTCTATCAACTTGCCCATTCTTCCATTTGTTATATATTAATAGTATTATTTTATTTTTATAGCTGCCTTCAATTCCCTTCTATACCAGGTTGTTTCTAACAAATGTGGTTTTCTTCCTCGATTGTGGGATTGTGGCTTTTGGGGCATCTAGTAAGGTGTTCTTAAACATTTCCGAATTATTATTCACATTATTCAAATTAAAGTCTTCCTCCCAGATGATTTGGCTTACAATTCTTTTCAGCTTTGGGAAACTGATCTTTAAAACACCAAGTATATATACAACTGGTCTGAAATTCATTCTCTTTGCACATTATAAATGAAATCAAGTCATGATCACTTTGTACCTATGTTACCATTAATTTTTAGTTCTGTGATAAGTTCCTCTTAATGTGCAGTATGGAATTCCCACATGGTAGGTGTAACAGTTTTTTGAGTTAGGAAATAATTAAAAATTCCAAGGATGTTTTAATACTGGCAGCCTTCAGACATATACCTTCAGTATATGTCAGTCAAATTGAAGTCCCCCAGGCTCAAGCTGCTTTTTTCGTATACATTATATAAAGGCACATAAGGAGCCAGTCATCCTGTTCCCTAGTGTGATTCTGTAGCAGACACCAACTAATATCCATCTTGTTCTTTATCTCTTAGGACATTGATCCATAAACATTCAAGATCATTTTCTTCTGAGTTATCAGTGACTTGGAAACAGGTAATGCCACTTTTGATATAGTGTGCCACTCCCCCCTTCTCCTTTTGCCCACTCAATCCTTCTTAAATAGGTTATAACCATTAATTTTAACATTCCAGTCATGGGAATCATCTTATCCATTTTCAATAATACCAACTCAATCAAATGTACACTAATAAGCAATACCAATTGTTTGTTCCCCAGGCTTCTAGCCTTGGTATATAGGCAATTCAAGAATTTATTCTCTTCATGTCCTTTGGTTCCTTGATTAATTTTTTCTCTAAAAATCTCAATTTTGAGCTGAATGCCCATACCTTTCCTCTTTTTACCTCCCCCCCTATGATTAGTTTAATGGCCTGCTGAGTATTCTAGGCAGCCTGACCCTGAGAAGATTGGTCCCCCTTTTTACTGTGGTAGAGGGCACCCAAACTATATAGCTCTTTCTCTACACAGAGGGCGGACCAATGTTCCACAAAACCAAAATCCTCCACCTCATATCACTTACCTAACCAGCAGTTCACTTCCAGAATCTTCTGCCTGTTACCTTCCTTTGCATGTACCACAGGAAGGATCTCAGAGAAGATCACTTGGACATTATTCTTCTTCGGAAAGCTTCCAAATTCCCTGAAGTCATCTGGCATATGTGAGATATCTCACAATGCAGTTCAATAGTGCCAGTATGAACCATCATCAATAGATCCTTTACCATCAACTTCAAAAGTCTATCCAACCTTATAGTTACATCTCATCTCTTAGCTCCTGGAAGGCAGCTTTCCCACCTGTGGTCCACCTGTCCCTGTCAGAATGTTCTTTTAGTTCTTCTGAGTACTGAATCCTCAACAAGGATTGTCTGTCTTCCTTGAACGGTTGGAGAACACTTTATGGGCAAGCTTGATTTTTTACAGATGTGTCCCCTACACCTCTCCATTTCTCTTGGACCTGCTGGATCTTGAGAAGTATCTTCCACATTTTCCACTCTGAGAACCTGGCATCTATTGGACACTTCTATATGTGAGGAATTCCTCCTGGTCCTCTTCTCTCTGATGGCCACAGCCTGCTCATCCTCATCTATATCCAGTTGTGTGAAATACTGCTGTGATCTCTTGCCTTTGGTGGTTATGAACCACCAGTCCTTCCCTCTGACTTCCTCTTTCTAAAAAATCCATATTCTTTATATGATTAAGGTTCATTCAAATTCTTTGAATGCTACCTCCCACCCTCCCCCAAAAATCTGGTACAATGTGATTTAACCACTGGCAATAGGATCAACAATAAAATAACTTTTTGACAGCTAATTTTGCTGATTAAGTGATTAAACCTTTAATTATTTTGACATGTTTAAACAAGAGGTCATTAAAATGAGCAGTTAGCTACACACTTCCTTTCACATCAGGATTGCCAAATAAAAAATGTGTTGAAATACATAGTTTCAGTCTTGGCAAAATTATATAAATGTAAACCAATGTACAGCTTTTTATATCATGCATTAATTTTTAAAAATGTCAGTTAAATAATTAAATTGGAATGTTAACAGCAGAGATTCTTTATTCTGAGGAAATTACATTGCCATTAATCTTTCTTAGTGCTGATGTTTCACCTACTATATTATCAGAATTATAAAACCAATGTTGAGTATGGAGTTTTAATTTTAACTTAGCAAATCTTAGAGCAATAAATATTCAGCATGATACGCCAAACTTCATCATAATTAAGTCACTACCATTGAAATTTTAATAATGCAGTTTATGTAATGGCTCAGTGAATTTTCTACTAGTGTGAAGTAGAGATGTGTATGTTAAAGAATATCCATTACCTACATTTTTGCAATGGTATCCACTATTCATACCAAAAACTCAGCCCATTTTGCTAGTTCTTTATAAAGCAAAATATTCTCCAGATTCACCACACTTGCAAGTGTAGAATGAATTTAATGAAAGTAGATGGCTAGTCTGAAAGTATTTCTTTCAGGTGTTCACACCTCAACTACTAGAATAGGGCCTCATCCTCTCTGACTGAACTAACCTCGTTATCTCCAGACTCATTCTGGCCTGCATATTTATATCTGCCTCTGGAAATTTCCATGCGTCTGATGAAGTGGGTATTCACCTACGGAAGCTTATGCCCCAATACGTCTGTTAGTCTATAAGGTGCCACAGGACTCTTTGTTGCTTTTTACAAAAAATAAGGCAACTAGGAAAATCATGCTTTTTAATTTGGGATTTTCTTTGCAAAATGTATCTCCCAAATCACCTTAACTATGATATGTAGTATGTTTTGAAAATGGATTTGCAATGACAGTAGGAGTGCTTCCCTGCAACTGGTAGAAAAGGGGAAGAAGAGGAAAGTTTACTTGTAAAGAGTGGGGAGGAGCAGGAAATGGCTGCACCAGGTCAGGGAAGAGGGGCGCACTGCCTTTCTGATCAGAAGTGGGAATATTTCTACCCTATGTAGTCCTGAAGAAGCCCTCTTTCGCTTGAGTTAATCTAGTTGTACCTCTCCTCGCACCCCTGAGATCTAACATGAACTGAGGACTTGCATGATCTGCTGTGGGCATTACATTATTGCCCTTTGTCTTTTCAGGTCTCAGAAGGAATTTTTCCTTTACTGCCAGATTGACCAAGGTGGGATGAGTTTTTCATCTCCCCGCAGCAGCTTTTGGACTTGGTGGTGGTGGGGCAGAGAAGTGAGGTTGTAATGTTGCAACTAAGTACAGAAAACTTGTGTCAGACCTCCAGTGCACGTACTCAGTATGGAAGGGATACCGTTATGGGCTAAAATGGATTGGAAAAGGGTTTGAAGAAGCACATCCTTTTAGGAAGCTGAGGAAGGGGTGTTTGGGGCTCTATCAGGTACAGCAGGGAGCCAACTCCTCTCTTTTTCTAGCCACCTGAACTCTGTTACAAGGGGAGGGTGCTGGGATCCCAGCAATGGGATGTCTGAGACCAAGCTGGGGATTATCTGAAGATGATTAAGGAAATGATAATGACATGCACTGAACAATTTATTGCTGGGTTCTCCCAGATATTTTAAGTGAATAAAGTTGCAGCCTAATTAAATCACATTCATAGCTTCCTGTCCTTCTTCCAGAGTGGCTGGACAATGTACATGTGTATGGTGCCTTTCACTGAAAACACTGGTCTACAATTTTTGAGAAGTCATCTGCTTCAGAGATAAAATGTGCTATTTATTATGTATTTTGATGTGCTGAATTCAAATATGACAATTAAAACAACTGATTGGCTACTGTTTCTAAGATATTTCAGTTCTTACATTTTATGTCTATGTATATTGTGTAGATAGTAGAGTTTTAATCAT